>NC_073745.1:276337409-276430205 GCF_029784135.1 Toxorhynchites rutilus septentrionalis
GGTATAAATTAAAATGACTCTTCCAAATTTACATGTGTGATGTGTGATTATGCTGAATTTTATTTTATTTACATATCAGAAGATTAAATGAATCCTAGGTATGTTCTAAAACATCCAGAATATTAAATTCCCAATTTAATATTCCGGGTGTTTTTTTTAAACTGCAATTTACCGGCTAGGTAACTATTAATATACAGTAACTTTGTAATTTAGAAAAAAGGAGAAAAAAAGAAATTTGTTCGTTGATAAGGCATTTTTTTTCAATGAAAAAAATTCAATTTCAAGTAAAGCAAGTGTTATTCGATCTCAACTCTATAGACCCCAATGTTAAAGAAGTGTTTTGTTGATTTCAAATGTTGTCGTATGAGAATACCAAATCTGCTGAACGCTTTGGTCTCCAGTTAGTTAGTAAACAAAATAATTCCAATAATCAATAAATAGATTTCTGTTAATCTTAAATTAAAATAGCGTGAGATAGTTGACACCTTAACGATATCGGATGGCTACTTAAATGGCATTTGCTCACAATCGATCAAAAAACAACACGTTGACACGTTGAACATTGAACGTTGAAGATCACGTGTCTCGCGTTAAAAGAGTATTTCGAGATGGCTCAAAACTATCAACAATGAAAATGAAAACTCAAGTAGTTTTGGTCTCCATATTTTGGGTCGTGTAAATTTCCTCGAGAATGAAAAGAAAAGAATCTCAAAAAACCAAGAAACTCTATTCCATTTGGGTCGATACCGATCCCGTTACAATCTCGATACTCTCTCTCTAAGTTTTGGGAATCAGTTCGATAGTTTGATTGAAACAATCATGAGTTGCAGATTCACGTGATTAGATTTTCACTTCACGCTCATCGTATCACATCACGCGCTCGGAGAATTGAACCCAGAAACCCTACCCAATTTAATTCCCAGAACAAATAAATCCCTCGATTGGCTTGGCTGGGTGATGATGGTTAAACCACCAAGCTGTTAAACAAACAATAATACTTACGCTCATCGGTAGCAATGGCGGGGTAATTAACATGAATATTTGCCACTCTCACCTTTTTTCCCAGCTGATCGACACTGTTGAAAAACCCCTACGCCACATTTTTGTTGGGCATCGTCCAAGTTCGCGAATGTCTAACGAGCTTCATTATTGATAATTTATTTTAATTAGAACGCTCGCACACATACACATTCACACGTACACGAGCACACGCGCACACACACCCTGTTGTGTGCTTGGCCATTTTGTATATTTATTTTGTTTTCCTCTTAGCTCTCTGCTTCCCGGAACTGACACTTTTTTGGCAGCGCGAGGTCTGCGAACGATTTGGGGCCCCGTCGAAAAACGGCAAAACGGCGGCGCCGTTCGTCTGCTCTGGCGTGTACTATCGTAAAACTTAATGAAACTTTTCGAAACAGCTCCAGCACTTCATTCCCGCAAAGCGGGATACCTCCCCACCACCGAAGCACTCGGCATTTCGATCGAGTTGGAGCTCAAATTTCGATCAGAGTGCAAATTGTAAACCCCTAGAAAGAATCCCGGTCTCGGAGGGGCGCATAGCAAAATACGACACCATTAAGATTCTCTCCCTAATTATCGTGTAATTCCCTGGCGCGTTCCTTGGGCCGGAAGATCGGTTGCCAGGGAATAAATTCCCTTCTTTCGGGGCGTTTTTTCTTTCGCTTCGCGAAACTTGGCCGACCGTGAACTCTTCTGGGAGCAAGAAGGATTTCCCGGCGGGACCGGCAGGGGAAGGAAGGCTGTGATGGCGTTGAGGCTGGTAATTAGTGACATAGTGATTTTACCACAAGGATTCGGCCAGTTACACTTTTTATTCTCGCCCGGCGCAAATCTTGGCAATCTCCGGACCGAAATGGGGACCAAACTTCCGCTGCTGCTGCTACTGCGTATTACGATTATCGTTATCTGCGGCAATAATAATGAAATTTTGGTATTTTTGGAAGCCGTCCAAGTACGGGGTGAAATAGTACTTGCTTTTTTCGAGGTCTCGCCATGGCAACCTTTTTCCCCGTCAGCCTTTTCCGCCAGAGTGGGACTAGGGAGGGGTGTGCGAAGGTCGCAATGCAGACCTCCGTGGTTTGTTATCTTTTGTTGGGCATCCCGATTCCAGATTCGCTGTTTAGTACCAGCTCAGCGCCTTTCAGTGTCGGGGTCTCGGCTCTGATGGAATGGTGGAAACAAATTAAATAATGAGCAACATTTTGTGTGAATAAGGAATAACCGAGACAGATCAAATCCTATTCACAGAACGTCAGCAGTCGTTGAACTGTTACGGATTGCTATTTTTTTTCCTCCTTCATCTCAGCATCATGCAGCAGCAGCTTATTTCGTTGCGATTTAGAAACACAACTCGTATTTCGCACCGCGCGTACCTTCTCGATTGGCGGAAATATTCTCGCCAGCCGCGCCAATTCGTGACCAGGCGAAGGTTAATGTTCGAATGCACAGACTGCAGGCAGGAGGAGATTCGCATCTGCTCTGACCATAAAAGGAGACGCTCAGCGGCTGCGGTGTGCAGGATAATGTATCGCACCTCTCCGTGCGGAAACGCAACGCAACGAAACAGAGATGCCAGGTTTTTCTTCGTAAATGTATTTAACGGAAAATAGCTTTAAATAGGTTTATTAATCTTCAACAATACAGTGAGAGTCAACCCGCGGAAATTTGGCGAAATCTTCGATTGGAACCAAAAAAGAGTGAGCTTCTTTTTCCAATGACTTGATATAATTTATTATACCGAAAAATAATTCAATTATTTTTGAATAATTGCCCTCTAACCTATTTTTTCATTGAAATTCTATGTAACTTTTTTTTTCCGAAATACGTACAATCGGCTGAAGTTGAACCAGCTTTTTTTTTGGTAGACCGAGTAATTGTGATACTAACATTTCATCTATCTTCGTCTGAGATGACCTAGCATTTCTTGATTTACATATTTTGTAACATTTGGGAGGCAGATTTCTGACTACAAATATTGTAAAACACATTTCATTTAATTTTTTTCGGGAAGAATGGGTGACAATGACCCTTTCAGTGACAGTGGTTGAAATGTTTCCATCGCGTGTAGACTCGCGAGTAAATACCCACACTATTGACTGGTGAACTAACGTCGATAGTTCGTGACTGAAAATGAGCTCAACTCTAGTTCATAGCTCACACAAATGTTAGAACATGTTGATTCACCATCAAAGCAAGCAGTAAATTGTGAATATCATCATGAATTTCGATTCGGGAGTATAGGGAAACGTCGGATTGAAACTGTAGTGTTTTTTCTCATAATATTCCCAAACGATTAATGAGCAAATGGCCTTCTTATATGTCACCATATAGAAACCGATATTCAGTAATACTTACTACTAATTCTAACAATGTTACTTAGTGGCTCAATATATTGTCATTTATCATTCTTTCATTGTCAGCTAAACAATGCTACCAGGTCGAATAAATACGAGAATAGATTCTTGAATGAGACAGATTTCAATAATGTGGGTTACGCCCGAGTATACTCATGAGTATACTGCTGATGGCCAGAATTGTAAAAAAGAAAGTTCATGAATAAACATTCAGTGAGTAAACATGGAATTGTGTTATTCGTGGGTGAATTGTGTATAACGACAAAATGCTCATGGATTTCCACCACTATATTCGTAAAACGCGCTTCACCTTTGCCTCGAACCTTTTCAACGGGTTTTGAACAATGGTAAAGCCGACTGTTACTGAGATTTGTAGACATTTAACTTCTTTTTTTTCGATGCAAGTTTATTTTCAACCACTTTTGGGGTTTTACGAGACTATACCTTTATGATGATCCACAATTTTTCGAAAGTTTCGTCTTAGAGACTTGCCCTTTTCTGCTACAACAAGAGCATGGGTACAACTTCTACTTCTTTTGTACCATGCCTAGACGGGTCGGATCTTGGTACGACCTCAAGATATCTCGCTTCGAAGGTCTCTATGTTAATCATTCCTCTATATTGATTTACATAGCCGAGTGATTTAATCCGTTAACGGTCCCAGATGCGATGAATGGCTGAATAATCACGAAAAATTTGCAAATCTCTTGACAGACAAGAAAAATATTGACGAATTTGACAGCTTCTTCATCCGTATACTCTCATCAACGGCCACCCTCTGGGATGGATGCGTTTTGTTACTCTTCCGGGATTTTTCTAGTGCCAACCATGATAGACGGGGGGGGGGGGGGGGGTCTTCGTAGCCACTTGGTTACGCGTTCGCTTACTAAGCGATCGGTCGTGAGTTCAAACTCAGGACCCTCATTTGACCATCTTTGTGTTGTTATAGAATAACTACGTTCACGCAAACATCATCAGCGATGGAGATCGATCCACGGTCGAAATTAGATCGATTCATCCATACAACTGCTCTGCTCTGCAAGAAACATCGGGTTGCTGTTCTATAAATAACCCAACAATGATCAATATCAACTGTCTCCGCTGTCCGGTCTCCTGAACAATGGAAGAACAGAAAGAATACCCTTACGCCGAAATGGCTACTACTGCGTAATTTACCATAATGTAATGGAACAGAAAACTTTACGCCTAAATGGCTACTACTAACTACTGTGTAATTTACAGTTTATAGAAACATAAACATATGTACATGTACACGATTAAAACCCGGCTCTGTTACAGCTAAAATGCTAATGAGCCTAATAAATAAATAAATGGGATAAAAAAAAACCATGATAGACAGTGACACAGTTGAAATCGTCCACCGCTTGATATGTCTTTAAATGGTTCAAAATTGTTGATTAGTTACAGAACCCTGGTAGTACAGAACCGACAGTTACAGAACACTTTTAGTAATACAGCGCGGACTCGATTATACACAGTTTTTGATTTCTTTTTACTGTATATAATCGAATCCTGTATATAATCGAGTCAAAAATAAAAAAAAATTGTTTTTTTTCATGTATTTTTCGATTTTTGAAAATAAAAGGGATTTGATTTTTGATTCATCCCCTTAACCCCTTCACGTATGACGTCGAACCACACTCGTAGCGATTAGACTGTGCCAGAACGTACAACATCGAACCTCACTCGTCGTCTATCGATGTGAAATGGATACGTGTGATGATGCGGGACTGCTACGATCGCAAGTAAGATACACACACTCAGCAGAGTATCGAAACGACTTACTGTGCTCTTGTTTGGGCCCTATTGTTGGAAATTAAATCGTACGACAAGGGGTTAAAATCACAAAACACCTTTCTCACACGAAAAAAATTAATTTATCCAGATTATCTCAGGAGGACGATCATCTTTTATAAAAAAATTCTCCTATGTATATGTTCGAATTTCAACAATGACAGAGTTATAGAACTTTTATTTTTGTTTCGCACTCTGTTACCTCAAACTGGCTCTACATTAAAAAGTACGCTACGGCAGACTATTCTGATGCTTTCATTTGAAATACAAGAAAATTTAGTACAGGATATAGTAGTGGAACAACTAAATTAGTGGATTTTAATAATATTTTGGAAGCGAAAAACTTGAAAGTTAATAATTTTTAATGTGTTATTATTAATTTTATGTTAATTTTTATTTATATTAAACTAGATTGTTTCTATCAATTAAATTGAAGTTCGCCCAAACTTCTATCATTTTATCGACGCCCAACTCCTATCCTTCTTAATTTGGCTGCAATGGTGAAAATTCAAGCAAAATCTTCAAAAATCACGATTTTTACCGCACTGTACACGTAATAGACACTTAAACTTCACCTTAACGCTGAAAGGTTACATTTTTTCTTGAAATAAACCATATTTGAAATAAATAGAAAAATTCCAAACTGTATATAATCGAGTCCAAAATTGAATATAATCGAAACACATATAATCGAGTCCGACCTGTATGGTATTAGTCTTTTGCTCACTTCCTCGGAATTTTTTATACTCACATGGTTCCTTTCTCTCTCCATCTCTCTTTCTTTCTTTTTACTCTCTCTCTCTCTCTCTCTGTCTCTCTCTCTCTCTCCTCACTCTCTTTTGTCTCTCTCCCCTCTCTTTCATTCTTTTTTGTCTCTTCTCTCTCTTTTTCCAGTCGACGCATTCCACCAATAAACACAAATTTTCGAAGAATTTTTTAATTTAATATTTTTGATTCAACTTTGTCAACTTGTTTGGCACTAGGTACGATGTCATTTTAGGGTATTAGTTTTTGAAATACGATCACGACTATCTTTTGAATAGGATTTTTGAAAAAAATGTTATCATTTCAGAAAACAAACTATCACGGTAAAACAAGTTATTTGATCGATTATATAGATTCTAACTTGGAGGTTCTGATAAAAGTACACACACACACAGTACACACTGAAAAAAAAAATCTTTTTTCACCGAAAAAAATTGAATTATAGTTTAAAATGGAATACCTCGAAAACTACGTTTTTTGAAACTAAATTTTTGATACAACAAAGCCCATATTGTCTCCAATAACTGGTAGAAATTTTATTCTGGACAAATGGCAAATCAATTTTATGGAAAAATGAATTTGCATTTTTTACAAGAAATTTTAACTCAAAAACTAATAAAAATAGTAATACCTACAAAATTCTCGTTAATATATGTAGGAAAGATGATGTATGAAATTATTACCAACAAGTTATCCATACACCGAAAGATGGGCACTGCTACACGGAAAGAGTTTCTCTAACAACAACTTTTTCATGTTTTCTTTGGAAAATTACTATGGATGTTAAAATTGTAACAATGTTTAGTGTGTACATTTTCGCGATTGACATATTCTACAAAATCTCTTTCTATTTATAAACACGTCATGAACGTGTCAATCGTGAGAATTTGTTATAATTTTTTTAAAGAAAACATGAAAAAGTTGTTGGATAAACATTTTCCTTGTATGGGTGACTTGTACCCATACATTATTGACATTATTGCATATTCCGTAGTGCTGTGTTGTGTTGCGTGCGGGTTGTGTGGTGTAGTCAAGTGTAGTTACCAGAATACATTTTGTTACGGTGGAGAAATATTACAGAAAAGAACATAAGGGTATTCGGGATAACATGGAAATTACAAATAAATTACCTTCGAAAATTTCTCACACATGCTACAAAGGTGAAATAATAAGAAAAAAAAATGATTTTTTTTCTGATATTGTATACCTGCCCAGGCGTCCAGGCGGACGAGACTGGCCACTGGTTTATTGTGTTAGAAATTAAGATTTAAAAAAAAAATCTGGTTTTTTAAGATATTGCAAATCTAAATTTTTTTTTTTTGAAAAAAATTTTTTTTTCTAAAAAAAACAGTTTTTCTTCTCGGTGTATACTTTTTTCAGAGCCGTGAAGTTATAATCTATAACTTAGGCTTAAGATAACTTTGCCTTCGATCAAATAACCCGTTTTTGCTTCATAGTTTATTTTCTGAAATGATAAATATGAAATTAAGAGCCGAATGGACTGCGAAGATTGAAGCCTCTTGAAGCCAAAAAGAAGAAGAAATATGAAATTAAAATGGTTTCGTGTTGATTGGTGGAAAGTATCAGGCTTTCTCTCTTGCTTCTCCCTTCCTCTCTCTCTTCCTTCTCTCTCTCACTCTCTCTCTCTCTCTCTCTTTCTCTCTCTCTTTCTCTCTCTCTCCCTCTCTCTCTCTCTTCTCTCTCAATATAACAAAAAAGGATAAGCAGTTGCAAAACACCAATAATAAGATCTGAAACACTAAGCGATGAAAAACGTCCTGAGTGGATTATTGAAATAGTTCATTGCAATATTGATCTTTTTTTTTTTAATTTTTGAAAAAAAATATTAATATGGAGTCGGTAATTCCTTGTTCTGTTTTTGTATGAATCGACCGAGTTTTGTGATTAAGGTGCTGGCAAGGCTCTTACATTTGAGCTCATACACAATTCACGCTTAACTTTCCAATAGGATATATCTGTTTTGATCGATTCTCTTTATCAAAAAAAGTCAGCTTATATAACAACTGACATGTGGACAGATTTTGCGTTACTTTCGTTGAGAAACGAGGTTCTCTTCTAGAATTCAGATCGTCGAACACATCAGGAAATGCTTTTACCGCTGAGTTATTAACGGTATTCTCAATGATGTTGAGATCCAGTGATTGTACGAAGGGTTACACGAACTTTGAGGAATTATGCAGTAAGCTGGATGTTGAAAGCTCTTGATATACCTAAATTTTTAACGCTTGCCGTCACGTTCTACTTTAGAATATCGAAATATATGTATTGATCTATGATACCATCGGAAAAAAAACAAATTTTTAACGCGTGCTACTGTTTTGAAATTTTGATCTTTTCTTAGGTAAAGTTTTTGCTTTTGATAGAAAATTTTAAAAAAGGATTGTCGAAGTCGCTGTTCTGATTTTTGTTCGTATGATGATCCGTAAGCTTCGTTGATAATTTTCATGGAACAAAATCTCGTTTTATCCCCGTACCGGCCGCGCTTAACAAATCGTTTTATAACTGACCGTACAGTTTTTGGCTTTTGTTGACCATTCGTTGATTTCCTGACATTTACTATTTTTGAAATGCTGACTCACCAAATTTCGAATTTAGGCTGATGATATTTATTATGTTTTCGCCATATAGACTAAAATCTTCGTTGAAAAGTTAACTCTTCTGCCTCCTTTGCTGATGTCAGAATGTTAATGGACCAACAGATGAGTAATCATATACACCACAGAATCGATCTCACAAACACATGCCTATAAATGAAATATTCATTCTATGATTATAATTTTCGCAACAAGATTCTAAACATGTTTTTTTTTGTGCACCATAATGATGCATCAGAAAATTTTTTCCGTATAAGCTCATAAACGTTTCTTTTCGAACAGGGATACCTTCCACTACGATAAGAAACGATTATCCTAATACGTTTCAAAAATGTCCATCCAATCGCTATAAAACCGTGGCTCTCAGCGTGTTAATGGCATACTAATTCACAGCGAAGGATCATAGATGCTTAAGGTTTGAATTTGAATGTTCATATTTTGTTACGATTGTCGTACGATTTCCACTCTGATTCACGGTTTTTCGAGCCCCGTGTGAGTTTTGGCCACCGTGTTCTATTTGTCGCTCCGGTTCAGTACCTCCCATACTTTGTAAACGTGTAGCTCAAAACTTAGGAACTAGTTAGAGTAATTTCTTTTGTAAGAACAAAAGTATTCCTTTTGTTCCACTGTTCAATTGAACCGTACAGTGGAACAGTTGGTACGTCGCTTCCATTGTTGTGTTATTGATAGCACAAACAGTCCGATGTTCCTTGTTGCAAGCAACGGAGCGTGTGTGAATAAGGACAGACCCAATCGCAATAACACGCAATAACAAATTTAACGGCTCTAAGTTTTTGATAACGCTAATTAACAAACGCTCAAAAATATCTGACTTGATGGTATATATATATGGTCCTATAGTTTGGTGGAGTTGAGGGACACTATATAAAATCGCTTGTAATGTAATTTAGAACATCTTATAAACATGACAAAGGATTTTAAAATCTGTTCTCAAACTCTGAAGACGTACTTTGAAGAAATGAGACACACTAAAATGATCAAAAATGACCAAACATTCATTTTAACTTTAAACTTTCAAGGACTTTTTTTTATTCTATACAACATTATGGTTAGGTTCGTTATTCATTGCTTTATTGGATCTTCACTCCATAACCGAAAATCCGCACCTTGCCTTTGACACCACTTATAAGATTTTGGGCAATACTGGGGTCAATTTCTTTTGATTCTTATATCCACTGTTTCCTGAGAACCTGTTCGTTCCCCATCATGTTAGGTATTTTACGAAGTCTCGCCTTTATGATGACCCAAAACTTTTCAATCGGGTGAAGCTCCAGCGGTTCGGTTGGTTGACGTTTTTTGGTATGAAACAACATTGTTATCTGTGTACCAGCTAAACAACGGCCGCGGCCTAAACGACGTCAAGCCACATTTTGAGATCACAAGAAGGGCTGAAAGAACATGTCCAGTTAGTCGAGGTATTGAAGTCTTCAATAGGCGACGCGTGACCAAGTGAGCCAGCTGTTCAATCAACTATGGTGTGTGTGTGTGTTTTCAATCGTTTCCATCAGCTTCAGACAGTAGAAAACTTTGAACCTCAAGTATCATGTTTACGCAAGGTAGCGCATTAGTAGTAGTGATCGCTTCATACATAGCTCACTGCGTTTGCCCTGTCGCACTTGAAGATGCAGAAAGTGTTTAAATGACGGCGGGTTCGAACCCGGTAGTAATTTCTGCTTGTTTCGTAGTGTTGTGTTGTGTTTCGTGCGGGTTGTGTGGTGTAGTCAAGTGTAGCCATCAGATTATATTATTCACGATAGAGAAGTTTCACCCAAACAGAAAAGAAAATAAAAATATTTGGGATGATATGGAAATTACAAATAAATTACCTTCGCTAATTCTTCATCCAGGCTACAAATCTAGACTAATTAAAAAAGTATATTTTTTTATTTTTTTCTGATATTGTCTACCTGTTTCATGAATAGTTTAAACAGGTGGACCAAACGCCATCTTCAATTTGAAGATTTGGAAAGTTCTAGAGTATCGAACAGTTGTAATTCAAAATCTAACAGTTCTAGAACTATGCAAAAATTCCTAGTGAGGTTTGTAAGATTCTCCAAATTTTTCAATCGTCATGAATTTAGATTGAATGATTGATTAGACAAATATCGATTGACGCAATGTCATCAGGAATGGAACGTGCTCCAATTTAACGTACAATCTTTTGTAGTACATGTTAAATGTTATAGGTTGTTAAAGTCGTTTATAGGTTCAAATCAAATGTTCTTTTGAGTCAACAACGATTGATACACTGTCTTCAACGACGAAATATATCCAAAAAGTTCAGGAACACAATGTGAAATGCGAAAATAAGGAGCAAGGCGAATTGAACATTCAGACATCGAGTAAGCTATAAATCCGTATAAATTGTGCTAAATGCCGTATATTTCACCTATGGAATCGCATTTTCGCAAGGACCCTACAGACCCGTACATCTGGCATCCCTCTATTTTCCTCAAAGTTGCGGACATTCAACGCCAGGTTTGCAAGCTGTGAGAAGCATCGCAGCCGCCAGCGGCGGCAACGAAGATTATCATTACGCGCGGATACTAAATCGGGCGGCAGCTTGAATTATGTGCCCGTTCTGGAGCGGGATGCGAGATGGTTGGTTGGCCCTGGTTTCTGGTGGATGTTCTCCGCGCTGCAGCTGTTGCTGTGGCCTCCGCCGCCGCTGACAAGACGACCAGAGTGTGTTGCTCCCGCTATTATCTAAATATTTATCATAAAATTATCGTTACAACTACGCTGCTTTTCAAGAGCGTATCTGCAACGTGATCCCTCCGAAGGAGGCATCCACAGCGCGCAAAAGGCCGCATCGCAGCCACTTTGCGTACGACGACTCCTCTGGCCGTTTGCTTTAGAGACGCGTTTATTTTCCTCTCGTCTCGCGCGGGGTGGGAAGGGCCTCCGCTGTATTTGTGTTTACTTTACTTGTTAGGCTGTTTGTGTATCTTCTTATTGGGAGAGACACCCGCGCTGCTCTTCGCTTGCTTTCACTTTTTTTTCCGGAAATTTCCGAAAAGAGGTCACCGCTTGGCGCTTTTGCTAGATGCGTACTAATTTCGACGAAGACGACGAAGACGTTGGTCTTTTAATCAAAACATACTCTGAAAGTGCTTTGAAAAGGGACTCGGGCGGCAGAGTGGTAGGGTTAATAGAGCGCACACATTGGCTGATTTCGCCATTCAGTTTTCTGAATAGAGATGGTAAATACGCTTGCTCCTTTGTAAACTATGGCCCTCGTTCGGGGAGGGGATTTTTCAAAAGGGTGGCACATTGATGACGGATTGATGAGATCCAAAGCGGGCGCGCTTTGTGTAGCATACAAAACCAATAAAACACGAAACACATGTTTTTGATCAGCATAGGCTGTTCCAACAATCCACGACCATAAACCGTCCCGGGGCATAATCCAAATTAAAATGGAAAAATTAGCATTTATTCGATTGTTTTCTTGATAAAACTCCCTAACATCAACAACAACAACGCAACACATCGCGCGGCGGAAAATTATTGTAACGGTCGCGTGACTGCAATTTATGACCCTCTCAAAAATCACTCCGCCCGAAACGCCATATCCAGCGAAAGAAAAATTTGTTCAAGATTTACTTCTGACACCCCGGCCGCGGCGATGCTCCCCTTTCCTCGCATCCAGCCGGGAGTCAGTGTCTCAATCCCCATCTGGCTGCCAGACGCGATCGGCGGGAAAAAAAGAATCCCATTCGGCGCTTCGTTCGGTAATAACCAGCAGAAAACTCCGAAATTATGGTTTCTTTAATTCAATCATATTCACATTTATGTAAAACAGCATGTAAACAGATGATTTTTCATCCTTTCGTTTCTGCAGTCTTGCATGCGAGAGAGAGAGAGAGAGAGAGAGAGAGAGAGAGCAACAAAAAAGGGGGCCGAGCGCGCATACCCCGCGCGAGTATCTTGTACCGACTGCAGAATATACATCTCATCCCTGGGGGGGGGGGGGGTGGAAGTTGGGAAAGAGAAGCACCGACGACGACTTTTTCGTAGCCGCTCGTGTGGAAAAACTCTATCCACGGAGGATTATGCAACCAGCAACCAATTCCCGGGTCGTGACAGCGAACCATTTATCTAAATTAAAATGATAAATATATTTTTAAATTTCAACCGGTTTTCAATCGCGCCGGAGCAACCGGAGCCAAAATTCAAAGGTTTTCCACGACTGGTATTTTTTTTCGGGCCGACGCGCCGCAATTTGTCCCACTTCCGGTGCCTCCAACCGTCGCCGCGTCGACTTTGATGAGTTATTGATTCCCTTCGGGTCGTTATTTTTTTCGATACCTTGAAATCTTATAGGGGTGGGGTTTGTACGGATTGCTCTTATCCCGCGCTCAAGTTGCGTACGGCGACAAGTGCCGCAGCGTGGCACTGAAAATAGGTTTCCCCTCTACGACTTTTCCGATGACATTCAGATGTGTTCCATTACATGATTTACGCCGTTTTATCTCGAAGGAATCGAGGTTCCTCATTTTCCAACATGCGCCATTCCTCTGTTTTCTTAAAAGTTTATTCGGAAGTCGCTAAACTATACATCTAAAGACAATAACAGCTTAGAGTGAAAAGAGTGAAAAAAATGATGACATCTAGAACAAAGTTTTCAAAGCCTTATTTTTAAAATCTCTATTTACACGCTTTAATTCGGAATGCTTGAAAACTTGATCTTCGTTTCAAAATTGCTCCCAATTTTGTTACAAGATTATTCCACAGGTGCTGCACACTCTATGCCTTTGCACATTTGAATGTTGTTCCACGATTTTGGGCATTTTTAGTCTGCACTGTATCGTGTTTGTCCTGTATCTTTAACTATTTTCTTCTGTCATGGGTATAATGCGAGGATTCCGTTGACGTTAGTTGGATTTGCCATTTTCGCACTGAATGATTATGCAGAAGGAGTTTGTGACTGCTAGAAAGCGGTAAATCAGCAAGGCCTTGCGTTTACGCATCGGAAGATGAGGGTTCATTCCCCCTTTTCCAAATGGGATGGTTAATTGCTCCACTGATACACTATATGGGTATCGTTCCCATATAAATTGTCCAATTCGAGATGTAATTTTGGCTACTACCACGTTTGTAGTGCTGAGTACCGATACCGTGAACCATATTTTAGATGTTACGAACGTGTTCGCGAAAATAGCTCTTTGGTGGATGCTTAGAACCCGAGGATTGAAGAGACACATAAGTTGGGAAGTTTTTCTTATGACATCTCCCCAGTTGAAATCGATGATTTGTTTGAAAAGGTTGCAGTATACGATACCAAGGATTTTCACCGAAAAATATTTCTGAAAACTGGTTGATACTTTTTCAAGATCTCGATGTCTCGCTCCGAAAACCACTGCATACTTCTCTCACTGATATGGATGGCTGAAAAGTGAAGTCTTCACCTGAACGTCTTCCAGTAATCCCATGTACTTTTCTGAGTTCATCCTGGTTGAAATTGTAACAAAAGGGATTTTTCCATGACGTAAAAACCACCCCGAATCCTGAATGTCCGCTCCCAAAGTTTCGGCTCAACTTGACTTCGGGTTCCTTCCTCAAGTCATGCCAGTAGTATGCACAACAATCAAGGCCATCATCCTTGAACTTTTTTTCATCCGAAAACACAACTTTATCCCATTCATTTCGCCATGCCATATGCTTTTTGGCGAAATTCTATCGAGCCTGAATATGTGCTGGAATTTCTTGGCATTTTTAGTGTACTTGAAGTAATCAGATCCCCGCAATATCTGTGCAATGCGTTCATTGGTAATCGAGAGTCCAAGTTTTTTATTAATTTCTGATGTATGGAACTATCCAGCTCCGGCCAGCTCCAGAATTCGATTCCTGTCACTATTGCTTATTATGGCATTCCCCTTAGTTTTCTTCTTACGTCACATTTTTCACATTGCTTCAGCACATTTTCACTCTTTGTTCTGATTCAATCAAATATCTTTTTTTTTTGGCATTTTTTACCTCACATCAACAAATTGCGGGCACCAAAAATTTTTCTGCATACTAACACAACAACAAAACTGAAATGACAGATTGCCAAGGTTTTGGTGTCCTAGGTGCGCCAGTCGCTTATATTCAATTGTGTGCGTTTAAACGAATTGTTCTCCTCAAATTGAAATCTTGCCTAAAATTAAATGACTGTAAGTCTAAACAATACACCCGACGACCAATCAAATATATTTTCGAAGACAGATTAATGATCGCTTGTTCGAGGACTTCGAACAAAAATTAGCTTGCGTTTTAATAATTTTTCTGTATTGATCATTAATTTCGTTCAAGGGCTTTCGAAAAGTTACCTTGAAGCCACTGCATATGTGCTTTAATTTTGTTTACCTCTGCTATTCCTTGCGGTTTTGTGAATAAATTATCATTACATTCGCGTAGCTTACGGTATAACAACTTATAAGTGACATGAAGCTCTTGAAATGCAAGATTTGTCTTCCATTTGAAAGAGCTAAGAGTTTTAGGCTTGGCATATTCTATCGCTTGTTGTGCTCCCTTGGCCGAATGGTTAGCGTCATAACTAACATGCCGGGTGTTCGGGTTCGATTCCCGTTCTGGTCGGGGGAATTTTTCGTCAAAGAAATTTCCTCCGACTGGCACTGTGATCACGCGTATTCTAGAGCTTGCCACTCAGAATGCATTCAAGGCGTGTTATTTGGCATAGAAATCTCAACTAAGTACTAATAAAAATGACGCAAGTAATACTACGTTGAGACGGCGAAGTTCCTCTAGGAACGTTAGTGCCATTGAAGAAGAAGAAGATATTCTATCCATCATACCATCCAGCTGTCAGAGTTTCTCTATACTCTAACCCAACGTTGCCATTTACCCTCATACTCTTCGAAATCAAGCCAGAGGACACATAATTTCGATCTATACGAGAGACACAATTTTGACGAACAAAATTAAACGCGATTCGATTCCTATTGAGTTGGGATCTATCGCAAAGCTGGAGGTAATCTATCAGATGCCTGAGCGCTTGACTGTAGCTACTGGACCGCATCTTCGGTGGATACGACACAATTGAAATCCCCACTAAGTATTGAATAAGCCGGAGAGTTCCGGAGGTAATTTTTGAGAGAGAGTGTGTCTGAAGAGGAACTCACGAGAGAATGCATTTTGAGTATCTGAATTAGCGTAGGTACTGCAGATTGTTACTGAGTGAGCAACAATTAGAGAAATTCGACTGTCTATGCTGCGCTGAACAGGGGTGCCAATCATATTTTTAAAAAAACTGGAAAATTGCTTTTAAAAAATTAGAAGAAGACTGGATACCGTAGAACTGTTTTTTTTAAGAAGATCGGATTGATTTAATGAAACAGAATTTTCTTCGAAGCTTCGTGAAGTTTTAATATGTAGTTCATAAGATGCTGAAATAAACCTTTAATTAGTTATATTATTCGAGCAGATTAAAATGACGTTTCCCATCACTCGAATATAACTGTGGAACAATATCTGAGGTTCTTTTCTTCTATAATCTCTAGAAAAAGCGGTACTATTTTGGAAAGAATCTCGCATTCAAGTCCATAAACTCGCTGATAGAAGAAGATCGTCGCAAAACTGCTCGACAATGTAATCAAATGAGTTGCATGGAGACACGATTTCTGGTTATTGATGACTGCATTGAACCTAACCTGAATTGTTCTAACCTAACCTAACCTGTTCTTTTGCTTCTAACGTGAATTTTGACGTTTCTGTAGTGTTCCTTTGTTCCGACATTGCTATCTTTTTCGCATTCACGAAGAATGTAGAATGAAAAAAATCAATAAACCAATGCACGGCACCTACCTTCGGTTGGACGTTTTTGCGTGGTTTATTTTAGCCCCCATTAGTTAACATTTAAAGAGTGAATAGGAGCATAACTGTTGAACTGATGTCTCTATGTGATCTATGTTTTGGTACTCTGAAATAATGTTTGATTACGTCCCACAATATTTTTCCGATATTAAAATGATCACATTCAATACCAAAACAACATTACTCAAGGATTATTTTGGTATTGAAGTTATCAAATTGCATTGTATTGGAAGCTTATTTCTCTCCAATATTTCGATCGTATTCTTTGGTATTTTACCTCTTATATAAGGCTTGTTCAAATCAAATTTTGGTATCAACACCAAAATAAGGTATCCTTAAGTATTTCCTCCTGCTTGAGAAAGTAGTTTTAAAAAAATATAGATAGTATGCATACTTGTAAAATAAACACTATAAGACATATGCTTTTTATGCAAAGTATGCATCATTTTATTACGAACTATGCGTCAAATAGGATAGTTTAGATCAGGGGTTCTCAAAGTGGTCAATATAGGTTTCGCAGGGGTCGATGAAATCTAAAGATCGATCCCTATTAATTAACACAAGTTCATATTTTAAACTTTGCAAGATACTGCATAAGTTGTGTTACCTGAACCAACTTGTGATAAGAATGACTAATATAATAGTAGAGAGTATTGTTTCTGTAATTTGTATTAATAATTATTAATTACACCTGATATTTACTGAATTTTACGTCTATTTCTTGATGAGAAGATTACGTCGAGTTGCTATAGAGGTCGATGGTATCACTTCAACCTGTAAAAGGGGTCTCTGGCCAAAATAGTTTGAGAATCCCTGGTTTAGATCACGCGTAATAATAATGCTATTCAAAACTGAAATTCCTTTGCGTGACCACGAGAAACTAATATCTCATTGATGCAAACGGAAGCAATCTTACTTGGGTTTTGGGTTTTAAATTCAAACCAATAGAGCACATTGACTCTATGATCTTCTGAACCTTAGAATTATTTGGAGGATCTATAACATCTGATGTTTATATAAACTCGAAACCAACATAGCGTGCTCTATGACCCATTTTAGGTGTGATTTTTTACTATGAACATTACACCAGTCGTGGTGGTTGAAATGGTGGATCAATTGGTCTAAACTTCAGAATGGTTTGAACATCTGATATTTATATAAATTCAAAGACAGTGTAGCACGTTGCTGCTTGGGTAGGCACAACGCGCACTGTGCGCTAGCCGTATTGAATTCGAAAATGTAAGCTGAAGAAAAAATAACGCTGAGTTGAGTGTTTATGAGAAGAAAGATCGATTCAAGGTAAATACACCTTGGATCAACCGAACGATAAATATAAAAAAAAAACAAAATTGGTGAAGGGATAGAAAGGGTGAGGAAAGGATAATGTTCATGCATTGTGAATTAATTTTACATAAAATGTGTAAAATTGAAGTAATCATATAAAAAACTGGATAAACTGGATAATATTTAGAAAAAGTGGAAGACTTTAGGATTGAACTGTTTGAATCCAGTTTAAACTGGAACATTGGCAACGCTGGCGCTGAACATTTGAGAATGGTATGTGATATTAGAGAGCGGTGGCAATGCCTGTCTTGGAACTGTTTACGTTTGTAATCACTGCGAAACCAAGTATGGATAGATAAAAATTTTCGACTTCTTGTAAAAGTATGATTTAAAAATCCATTGAACGAAAAACTGTGCATTAGGATTGAATTTTATTCGCGTTAGAGATATCATTAATAGTTAATACAACCAATATTGTGGCTAGCAAGAGTATTGTTCATATCGCATTAGGCACAAATTCCGAGGTATATTTTGTTACCGAGTTGGGGACCGATTACCCGCGGTCTACACGGAGTTAATAGAAGGAAGCTTGTTTAGGATATTGGTTGTTAGAGGTTCTTTTAAGTAAGTTTTGGTTTTTTAGTGCGTCACGTTTCACTGCCTAAAATGATTCAATTTCACGGGATGAATCACAGTTCTCACTATCGAAACTTTCCATCGAGATATTGCCTGGATTGGGAACTAGATGAGAGTTCAAAAGCACTCACTGAACTCTTTGTAGTTTTACCATTTTTATCCTTCTCTAGCTGGGGAGATTGCTCATCTTTTTAGTTGCCAGTGGAAATTTTCTGTGTTGGATCTTGGGTTTGGTTGCTGCTTAGGGTGACGGAAACAATAGGTTCGACAGGTTGGTCAGCTCAGTGAGAAGCAGAAAAATTATCGCGTAAATTTTGAAAAGGTCCTATGTAACAAATGTAAACAAATCGAGTTAACGGATGCACGATATTAGTTTTCAATCATTGAATGCATTACAAAAACAATCGTTCACATATCTATCTTCATCGTTTTATCGCCGATACAAAAAATATCCAATGTACCGATTCGGATTTTAAGCTCCCGACTGTTACTTCGGATGCCACTTTTCTCCGACGCTCGAAACGTCCGAAATAACAAAGCAGTCAAAACAACACGAAATAGGGGGTCTCCGTAGCCACATTGGTTGCGCGTTCGCTTAGTAAGCGATCGATCGTGAGTTCAAAACTCAGGGCCCTCATTGACCATATTTGTGTTGTTACAGAATAACTACGTCCACGCAACAATCATCAGCGATGGAGATCGATCCACGGTCGAAATAAGAGATCGATTCATCCATACAACTGCTCTGCTCTGCCAGACACATCGGGCTACTGTTCTATAAATAACTCAACAATGATCAAACAACTGTCTCCGCTGTCCGGTGGTCCAACTGGATAATGGAAGAACAGAAAGAATACCCTTACGCCTAAATGGCTACTGTGTGAATGTACCATATGTAATGGAATAGAAGGAATACTGGCGAATGGCAACTGTGTAATGTGCTAATTATAGATATGATAACCATGTTAAAATTCGGCTCTGTTACAGCTAAAATGCTAATGAGCCTTAAATAAATAAATGGGATAAAAAAAAACACGAAATCGTACTTCGGTCGTTTTGAGTTTTTGTTTGTTACAGGTGTTGTTATCGATTTCAGTGCAATTCAACGAGTGATAACAATAATAATCTGTCTTTAGAACGGAATGCTAATGCTTGAATTGTTGTTTAGTAGTTAGTTTCAAATTCTTGTCGTGCAACGTAATACGTCCAATGTGCAAGCGCGGGTAGTCAAAACGTCCAATGTAATGTTTTTCGCTCTGAGGCTTCAACTTTAATATCAAATCAAGGAACAACTGTTATTTTTCAGAGTTATTCTTAACTGCTAGTGGTGAATGTAGCGATAAAGATCGATATCTTTTAAGACAATTCGCCGAATAATATTCGGACCTTCAACTTCGTTTTTCTCGAGTTGACGAAAATGTTACATTGGAACTTTTCAAAAAGTATTTATGTTGGTTTCAATAGAAGAGGAGATGTAAAATTCCCTTGAAGGTGAAGTTCGCAGCCCAGATCCCCTTCTTAGCTCTGATTACATCCCCAAATGGCTTTGAAAATGCAGCAAATTCTTCATTTCGAACGTTTTCGGAGAGGTTATGGATCTCAACTTCAATGCCTCCGCCATCCATAAAGAGACCCGCTTTGATCTTCGTCTTGTTTACCCCAAGTTCATGTTTTTCGTGATGCTGTCCGACGACGTTTGGAGCCGACTGCAAATCACAACACTTTACTTTCGCACAGTATTGTGAGTGATTCATTTGTAGTCTATGAACTTGTAATACTCTCAATTCAAGAGTGTTATGCACAAACGTGTGGATTTCTTAAAATGAAGGTTGCTTCGGAAAATTTTAGTTACCTAAATGAGCTGGGTACGATCCACCGAGAGTGGGAATAGCGATATTCGAACCACAGTTCACAGTCTCCTTCCATTCAGATAGCCATACATTGTCTATTTAAATCCTTCAAATGCAAAAATATTAAAGCGGCACCATCCCATCCCACAGTGATCTCTTTAAAGGCATAAGTACTCTTTTATCTTTCTCTTCAGATCCCATTCGGAACGTGCTTGTCTCATTTCCGAAGACCACACAGATCCCATTTGTACCCATACACACACAGAGACGCACACTCATAAACAGACAGAAAAAATCGCACCGCCGGACACAGGTTAAAAACAGCGCATTTGATTCAGCAACTCCGGTATGGGAGGGGTGGGGCCGGGCAAGGCATTATGGAAGGAAGCGAGATGTATGTTTATGTGAAGTTTGATAATGGAAACATGCCTGAAATAGTAATCTGCTGGGAGGACGATTGCGTACGCAGCATACTGACTCGCCTGGCCACAATAGACTGGGAGGGGGGACTCACAAACGAGCGATGGCTACTAATAGCCGCAGTAGAAGCAGCAGTAGCAGCTGATGTATAATGTTCTCTCGGAACTCGTTTTTAAGGAGTCATTTATATGCGGCAAGCGTTTCAGTTTGTTTTGGTCGAGTTCAAACGGACTAGGAGTTGTTTTTTGTGTGTGTTCGTGTTTCGTGTCCGTCTCGAGCATTGCCACTGGACGATGAGGATGATTCCGAGCACACATCCTCCTAGAGTGAGATAGTAGACTTCTTTTTTGCATTCTGCCCATGCACACCCGCATAATGTTTGCGATTTGGTTTCTTGTGCTCTCCTTCGCCAGATGAAACCACCGCCAACCGATCAAGCGGGGGGAGTGGATTGCGGCGGAACCACGAGGCGGCGAGGGTTTCCCATTGACGATAAATAGATTTCCGATAAATGAAGCGTGATAGAGTAGCCCCGGTGAGAGCCGAAGCAGTCAGTGGCGTGGAGTTGAGTTTCGGGCGAGATTTGTGCATTCTTATCACACTCGGGTCGTCAGATTGAGGCTGAATTGGAGCGCACGCTAATCGATTAAAGAGGATGTCGGGAAAACTACCTGCCAATCAATCGGGACACAGCCTTGTAAAATGACTCGTACAATTACTCACTCAATTGAACTTGCAATTACGAGCGCGCCGAGCAGGCTTCCGATTATTTCCACATGGTTTCCGAGGTAATTGATTTCTGCTTGAGCAGAGATTGCCTGCCGCTGCCCGGGGAACGCTAGCCTGAAACAGAGGGCACATTACGGTTGCATAAGTGCGCGCGCGAAACCCTCACTGCGAATCTGGACCGTTTGACTTGACATCTGTCCATTTTCATTTGACGATTCAATCCCGACCAAGGCTTGGAAATAAACACTAATTTACTGTTCTCTTTTTTCCCTGTTTTTTCCAGGTAAGAGTCACGCTATCAGAGCCGGGATATAAAACGACTAGAGTGAACCACTTACCCAAAACAACTCTAAGCTGTTGTTGCGGAATGCCACTTCCAACAAAACAACAGAGTAACTGTCTTCGGCAAGGAAGCGCCGGAGACGTGGTGACGTGATGATGAAACCCAAATCACGGGAAAAGCAAGGCGTTTACGCAGTGAACCGTTGGTTTGCCGTTGCTGTGTCCCAAGGGAACATAAGCCGCCACCAACAACAACAACAGGCTTCCGCCTCTTTGCCGGGGTGAGAGAGTGTGAGTGGGTCGCATCATGTGGAACGGTGGAAATATTTATCAGAGTATCAAGGCTTTACGCGTTTTCGGGGGAAGAGGACAAAGACACTGATGCTCATCCGCCGCATGTTTGAAAAAAATGTTTGAAAATTGATAACAATGCCACTTTCAATTGCTTTAAAAAGTGTTTTTTTTCTGTATTTGCATTATTTTGATCTCGCGAAACTGTTTTCAATCATTAAGAATGTCATTGAGAGTAATGGTTTATTTTGAATTAATATTTTTCAACATGTGGTCGGATGAGACGAAGCAAACAAAAGAATGCGCTCCATAGATTCTTATATGTGTCGTTTGATGAATTGACGCAGTCAGGATAACGTCTTAAGCTGTGCCAATAATCCATGGTCAACATATACGCAAAGATAGAGAGCGAACGACAACGACTCCTATGACATAATCAACAGAATACATTCACTTTCGAAACGCTATCATGAGAATCACTGACACAGCCTTTGTTCAAACGACAGCATGTGTGTTTAAACAAACGATATGATGTCTTTAATGAGCTCCATTACAAAATTACACGTGTTCCGTCGAACATGATGCTGGATGTATTCAGTTGAATGACCTCATACGCACATTTTTAGTTTTAAGGATAGAGTCATTTCCTCGGAAATTACAAATCCATCTACTGAACAACTGCTCTCCTGTATTCTGAAATCCGATCGAATCAGAATTGCCTGTACGGTTCGCAACTCAAGTTCAATCGAGTTGTTCAAATGTGGCAGCCTTGTCATGCAATTCGACATTGAGTTATTTTTGTGGTAATAAATTCTCGGCAGAAATGAACACGCTTTTAGGACAAAAAATATAAATGAAAAAAGGACTGCTTGCGACCGACAGCGCAAATGTTGTGCAAGTGTGAAATGCAATAGATTCCCTATTCCATCCGGATCCTTATCCCCATCCAAATCACTCCTTCCAAATCAGAATACAATGTGTGGTGTACAACACAACGACAGACATCAGCATATACGCATGAAACGCATACAATCAAATATGTGTATACAAACGATCAAGACCGCTATCATATTTGCCATTCGATATTCAACTTCCAAAAGTTCCAACGTGTAACCGTGAAGCATCGCAGTATATACAGTTTGTGTTTAGATAGTGTTTAATTCTTCAACAAGCCACATCCGTTTGGGCTTCCATAAGACCAAAATGCAACAAGTATCCAGATTCCTGAGCTATCAACATTTTGCCCTCCTTCAGCCGAAGGATCCGCTCTCTCTCATATCCCGTGGACTCTACGGAAAAAAAGAAGATGGTCTCTAATATGTGTTCTGTGTAACAGGAAAACACATTCACAAATTGTCTCTGATAATGATTTCATAATATGGATAAAGTTTTGGCGGAAATGCAAAAAGATTTAAAGAAGGAACGTAAAGTTAGGACTTCTAAATATTTAAACAACATCGAGTAATGATTTTCATTCAAATTTTAGCAATTTAGAACTGCTTTCGTGTCTATATATAATATGATAGAAAATAAATTGTTTCATGAATACGGATTAATTATTTTGATGTTTATTTTACGCCAGGGCAAGATTGCCACATTTCATAGCACAAATTAACTTGGGTCGATCGGATTTCAGTATGCAAAAAGACGAATCGTAGGATCCGATCGAAATTCAAAGCAATCGAATTCCGGAATATGGGTGACTGTTCGATATTGCTACCACAAACATGGTTCTTTGCCTACGTGGTGATCTAAATCTCCTATCACTTGGCAGATGGAAAATGTACAAGGCGTTCTCCGATAAGTATGAACGGGACCAAGCACTTAGAAATTTAGCCGTCCATACTAAAAACGGCAGCGCATATTTTCCATCAACTGGATAGTAATTTAATGAAATGCTAAGGTTTTCGTGATAGCTTGAGACCCCTCCCCCCTCTCTAAGAGGGGCTGCCATACAAGTTAAATATAAATTTCTACATTACTCGAAAATTAATCTAGCAAATGAATCCAAATTAGGCACATTGAGGTTTTAGGTTGCAATAAATGTTTCTATGGTGATTAGACTCTTCCCCTTTTCTAAGGTAGGGTTGTCATACAAATGAAACACAAATGAATTAATCAAGTAAATGAAACCAAATTTGGCATGTGAAGGATTTAGGGTGCAATGAATGCAATAAATGTTTTTACGATGGTTAGATACTCCTCCCTCCTCTCTTGGGTGGGGCTGCCATACAAATGAAACACACATTTCTGTATTACACGAAAATTAATGAAGCAAATGAAACCAAATTAGACACATTGAGGTTTTAGGGTGCAATAAATGTTTCTATGGTGGCTAGACTCTCCACCCCATTCTCTAAGGTAGGGTTGCCATACAAATAAAACACAAATTTCTGCATTACTCGAGAATTAATCAAGCAAATGAAACCAAATTTTTCATGTGGAGGATTTAGGGTCTAATAAATGATTCTGTGATGGTTAGATACTCCTCCCCTCTCTAAGGGGGAGCTGCCATACAAATGAAAGACAAATTTCTGCATAATTCTAGAACTAATCAAGCACAATTTGCGATGTGAGAGTTTTTGGGTATGAGAAAAGATTATATAATGGTATGACACCCCTCCCTCCTCTGGAATGGAGAGCGGGTCCCATAAAAATATTACACGTTATGACGATTGAAAATTTTCGGAAAACTCTGAAGGAAAAAGGGAAAATTCGGAAAATTTAATTCCCATATGTTCTACAATTACATAGTGACAAGTGCTGTTAGTCCATTTGATGTTTGCGCTAGCGAAATTGATCTTTGTTCGAAACTGGAAATGAATTTTAATGTGATGAAACGCACTACTATATCTTCTTCTATCTATACCAAAAAAAGGATCGCCGGATGTGTTGTAAAGAGCAAAACTCGAGGAAGGAATTGTCCGATTTAGGGCTGTCTTTATTCTATCATATTTTCTGTATGAAACATTTATTCCATGTAACGGAGAAACATGTTATTTGCAAGTGGTTGAAAAATCTTGAACGAGAATTGTGTCTGAAAATAATCTGATATGATGAGTTTTGTTAGAAATACTAGGAATTTTAAAGTAAAAGGTAAATTCAACGGGGTCGAATAGAAGATCAATCAATGAACAGTTCTGCGTTTGGACCCATGAACTTGCTCATAGTAAGAAAACGTGAATGTTTGAAGGTATTGATAACACAAAAAAAATTTGGGCGAGACGAACTTTGCCGGGTCAGCTAGTAATACCGATATTAACTCAGCGCTGATCGCTATTTCTGCTCTATTCGAAAAACCATGGATCTCACTCGGATTGATTGGTGTGGAGCTCGAACCTCACAATTTGCATACTGAAGACTGAGCGAAAGGTTAAAGGGTTTACCAAAGCACAATACATGCTTCGAGCGCTCAAATCGAATTGACTTTCTTTCCGTCTGTTATCACTTCAATTCACTTTTGCTATGAATTATACTTCCAAATATTTTTTTATCAGTTTCCTGATGGCGCTATCTAAGATTGCATCTCTAATACAGTGCTTCACTATTTCGGATTCAGTGAATTGGTTATTACTACAATTCCATTCTTTGGAAATCAAAAAGTAACGACGAATCACAATCCCGTCTGGTTAACTGATATCGTGGATTTGAATTGCCATTTTACAGCGGATAATACATTAAACACCGTAAAAGTGTACTGGATGGAACATATGTTGCAAAAATATCAACTTGTTCGACCGATCCAAGCTGGAGCTTCGATTCCCACACGTCCTTATCGCTCATCGCATCAGTCATTTTGACACCATTGACATACTTCCTACGAAAATGGGCCACGATAACCATTGCAGAAACCAAATGCCAGCGCGTAGATGGCGAAGTCTCCACCTGTTGTATCGTGCAGACCATAGATGCCAAGAAAGTTGTAAAACTGCAATCCACCGGCACGCATCTTGGCATCTGCTGCTGCTGCTGTTGCTGTTATCGTTGCTACAACTGGCCGCAACAAATTAGCAGAAAAATGTAACGTTACCAGCGTCGCGTCATGAGAAACGTCCCATTCGATGGGATCGCATTGCTGGAAGGGTTACCAATCGCGTACATATGTACTTGGTGAAGACTCTGTAATCAAGCTGATGATGGACAGTTGCGGCCGCGTGTGATACCAACAATGGTGGCGTCAGTCTGCGTCTAGCAGACGCGTTTCCCCCATCGCGTCGATTCCATCGATATCTCGGTACCCGAGAGTGCCATCAAAATAATCGCTATGTGTGTGGCTATGGTACATCAACGCAACAGCATCGATGGGACAACGGAGGCCCATCACACACACGCTGGGTCGTGATCGGGGGAAATTGCACCGCTGATGACTCTCTTAGTGGGAACTGGTTTTTCCCGATGGACTCATCTGTCTTCGAGCTCTCCGCTTCTGACGAAGCTAGAACTAGTAATAATTATATCACTGGAAAATTGGCGGCATTTACCGGTGCGCAGTTTCCCTGCGCCTCCCTGTCACCTATGGTGTAAATGTTTTAATTTTTTACCGCGGTGTAAATTTCACACCGTGGCAGCCAGCAGCGCGAAGTGTGAGTCCGTGTATCGCACATTAGAGGAGGCAGTAGGTAATTAACTTTCAAACAATCAATGCGTTGCAATTGAAATGATTTTCCCGACTTGTAAGCGGTGATGAGTCCAGCCATTACCGCTGGGAAGGTCAGGGTGAAGGCGCTCGATACTCTCGGAGGGGAAGTAATAATTTTATGACCGGATTGCACATAATTTATCTGTAACGACCGATCGACAAACATACATTTTTACATGCACCCGAGCGAGCAACCGAGCGCTCGCACAGTCCTACTATTCTTGGGAGCCCCAGAGAGTGGTGGGTGGTCCCGGGGTCCGGGATGGTCGACAGTGGTTCCTCCTTCCTGCGGCAGTTTTGCTTTCAACGCTCGGGAGTATGTTGTAAAACTAAGTGAGGCACAGTGAGAGCGCCGGAGAAGCCGAAGCTAAAATGCGATTAAACTAAAACATACATTAAATATTCGCATGCAATACTTATGTCTTAATAGTTTAGGCTTTACGTGCATGAAAACGTGCGACGCCCGGGTAAAACTTGTTGAGGAAACCCAAGCCGAGCCGTCGAGCTCGGGTCTTTGGTGGCAAGCGGGGGCAGCTAATGGGTTGGGCGGAGCTGCTTGATGGAAAATTTATCAGCCTCTCGAGCATAAAGGCGAAGAAAATTGCTTAAGTATGGATTTTTTCACACTCGATAACTTCCACGAGCCGGTGTTGGTGGCTTTGCGACGGCGGCGTCGGGGGCGGCAAAAAATAGAAGGCAGACCCATTTGGTGGTTGCAATTTGAGCAATCGAAATTATTTTGATTGCTCATCTGTGAGAAGTCGAGAAAAGGAAGAAGGGCAACTATCAAACTTGAACCCGGGAATCTCTTTCCCGTGGTTCAGTCGATTCAGAACATTTGGAAGTAGCTGAAAATAGGTTGAACTATTGAATTGTTTTTTTGTACGTTTGTATATTGTCTAGTATTATTTTATGTAGCGTCTTTAAAGCAAGTCTGACACCTTCACGATTCAAATCTGTTGAAAATACAGGGTTTACCATTTCGGGCTTCCGAAAGTATACAGCCCTGCGCTGACAACCGTTTGACATAGCTGTCAACCAAAGCGTCATATCGTTAGTTGAATGTCTGCCATTTTACAATATGGATCGTTTTAGCATCGCACAACGTGTTAATTTTGTTAAATTATACTATAAAAATGATGAAAAACCGGCAAATGTTTTTCGAGCATTACGGACGGATTTTGGTCGTCATGGACGGCCTACAGAGCACACAATCGCTAATGTAGTGTGTAAATTCCAACAAACTGGATCCGTAGCGGATATTGTGAAACCTGTGCATCATCGTAATGTGCGTTCGGCCGAAAATATTGCTGCTGTTGCTGCCAGTGTGGAGGATGACCCGAATGTTTCGATTCCACGGCGTGCTCAGCAATTGGGCTTGTCAAACACATCATTGTAGCGAATTTTGCATTTAGACTTTCACCTACATCCATATCAAGTCCAACTGGTACAAAAATTAGAGCGTGGTGACCATGGAATGCGTCAGGCATTCGTCGATTGGGTGAACGAACAACAGCAGCAAAATGCTGAATTTTCGCATCAAATTTTCTTCAGCGATGAGGCACATTTCGAGCTCGATGGCTATGTGAACACCCGAAATTTCCATATAGGGGGCTCAGAAAATACACACGTGATTGTTGAGAGGCCATTGCATCCGCCAAAAGTCACTGTTTGGTGCGCATTATGGTCTGGTGGAGTCATCGGGCCGTATTTCTTTGGAAATGAGGACGGCGAGACGGTAACTGTGAATGGTGAGCGCTATGGCCGGATGTTAACCGATTTTTTTTTTGCCACAAATTGAAGATATGGATACGGATGACATGTGGTTTCAGCAGGACGGCGCCACGTGCCACACAACACGACCGAACATGGCCATATTGCGAACGAAATTTGAGGGACGCATAATTTCGCGTTTTGGTGATGCCAATTGGCCGTCCAGATCATGCGATTTGAACCCGCTAGACTTTTTTTGTGGGGTTATGCGAAAGACCGTGTCTATGCCAACTCTCCGCAAACTCTTGAACATTTGAAAGACAACATTCGTGAAGTTATGACCGAGATACCGCCCCATATGTGCCGCAAAGTCATCGAAAATTACCTGTTCCGGATCAAGGTGTGCGAGGAAGCCCTAGGTGGACATTTGAATGATGTTGTATTTCACACATAATGGCATAAACCAAACTTTAATTTGAAATAAAAGTTTCATCGAAATTCGAATTCTAAGTGTGTTTTATTTCAATTTACTTTCGGAATTTTAAGTTGGAAAACCCTGTATATCAAATTGTCGTGTTTTCAATTTGTATGAAATGACATTTTTCCCCTACACAAAGTGACGCAACCCAAGCAAGTGAATCCCAAGAAGTCCTCTTCCGTGCGTTTCATTTTGCTCCAGTTCAACACGGCAATCGAAATACAATCGTCCTTCGCTTAAGCCTTGAAGGCATAGATTGTGGTCGAGTGGCACACGGACAGACGGCGGCAACGGGGGAACCGCCTGCAAGAAGTTTAATGCCAATTTTCCACATATCAAACCTAATTTCTGCGCTGGGATGGAATGACACACAGAATAAAAATGGTTACTTCTTGCGGGATGTTCCCCGCCTTCCCGCCGAAATCTGGTTCCGTAACGAAGCACACGTGTGTGCGTTTGTCAGAAGCAGCTGTTTCTGTGGACGACGAAATCTGTGCGTGAGAAGCACTCTCCTAAGCTACGGTATCGCCGGAAAAGCTTGGAAAACAACCCTCAAAATGTGTACAATAATAATGGCGGCAGAACTCAACACGGAGCAGGGAAATACACAGGACACGAACGCAACGCAGCCAAACAAGAACCGATATTCTGTTTCGTCCGGATCTCGTCCTCGACGAGAAGCGAAGCAATTATGAACCCATTTCTTACGGTTGTGTCCCTTGCACAGCTATGGATTGACTGTCTGAAACAAGAGAAATGGCAATAAAATGGCGAAATTGAGCAAAATGCTCACCGGCAGGCGGGTTGGAATGTGACAGCGGATGAAATAGAGAGTCAAACCGCCGCCCTTCTTTTTCGGGAATTGATGGCCTATCCCACTAAGAACTTACTGCCGGTTCCGGGAAGCCACCTGTGTGGGGGCGTAACACACGAGCTTTCCACGTGTCTCTGCTTCACGGGCGCCGAAATTTCGGGTCGATGGCATTGAGTAAAATGTTGAAGCATTTCCAACAGCGAAGGGCGAATTTTATTTCCCGGGAAAGGACACCCGAGAGGCCGATACAACGCTTGAGCGGTTCCGAGTGGTTGTTTTTTATTTACATGGGGATAGAGTGGCGAGGCTTCGAGCCCAAGGAATCGACAAAGGTATCGATAGTCAGAGATGCCAGATTTTATCCTGAAAATCTGTACACTTTAACCCGTTAACGACCAACTATTCGAAACATCGAATAGTAACTTTGATAATTAATCATTTCTTTGGAAAGCAGCCTTATGGTAATGTTTTTCCTCCAAATGCCTCATTTATTAGCTACCACTTACCACCCATTTCAATAAATTTTGTATAGCTTTAGTGAGCAATAAATTCGAGTTGAAGCAAATATGTGCGGAAGGCGCGAAATTCATTCATAAGAACACATTTCACGTAAATAATCAAACCGATTGAACACTTCTGTGTAGAATGGCGAAAATAAGTTCTTAAACATGGAAAATCCACTGTTATCTTGAAATTTGTTGAGAGACGCAATGAGAGCTGGCAGCAATAGCAAAGGAATACATCAATTCGCACATATTTTCGGTGTTTGGTAATTTAAAACCCAGTACTACTCTTTTTTTTTAATGTTTTCGCACCAGTTTTTTAAAATATTTTTTATATTTTTTTCAGAACTTTAAAAGCATTTTGAGAAACGAAATATATTTTGTCGGTATATCAAAATAAACAAAAATGACTTATTCCTGCTCCGTGTGAATTGTTTTGGGATTTTCGGAGCACCGCGCTGTAAAAAAATATCTTATGTTTCTTCCTAAATACATCCGAAAAGAAGAAGTGGTACAAAACCTTTTTTTAATTCTTCGATATTTGGAAAAAAAAATTTTGAATCCATAACTGTTTTATTTTTTTTCAAATCTGGTCGCACTTGTTTTTCATATTTGTGATTTTTTTAGAATAGGTGATAGAAAAATAGAAAAAATATTTTGAATATTTTGAGATTTGGAAAAAAATGAATTTTTAAACCCTGTACAGCTCTATTGAAATATGTGAAATATGCATGTGTTTTTTTATACATATCATGTATTTTATAGCTTTTAGAGAAATTTTGTTTTTTTATTTCGAGACCCAGGACTTCCTCTTATTTTGAATTAAATAAGTACGTACGTGGTTTTAATACATGCGATTTTTTTAGCATTCTAGAGCGCTGTGAAAATTATTTTATATGAATTGCTATTTCGAAATTTCGAAATTAATTTTTTTTTTTACACAAAATCATAGCAAGTCTAAAATAAAAAAAAAATCAATACCATGAAATTCCGGTAACATAAAATATTTTTGTATAGCGCAATACTTTTAAAATACTGAAAAAAAAATCACAAATATCAGAAAAACACGTACGAACACCTTTAAATAAAATTTTGGGGCTTCACTTGGCCTCAATACAACATTACAACTACATGGCGATACTGGAGCAAAATCTGTCAGAATGGTCGCGGTTATTTGAATGAGAATGTAGATGAAGAGAATCGATCAAAGAAGATAGGCCATTTTGACGTGTTGCTTTAGACATGTGAAATTTTCTTCAGAATTTTATATTTACTGCGCGGTTGAAAAATATGCCGCATTTGTCATATTTCGAGAAATAATTGAGTCCCAGTATTGCTCTGAATTTTAGTTAAATGTGTTTGCGCACGTTTTTTATATCTGTGATTTTGGAAAAAATAAAAGCGCGGTACAAAACAATATTGATAACGTGTCGAAATTTGGAAAAGGTCATAATTCTAAGCTCCAGTGTTGTTTCTGTACTGTTCCAATTTTTACTTAACACTAGAATTACTGACCCGTCGAAATGCCCGATATCATTTGCCTCGAAGTTTGATTGATTATTTTCTAATGATGTTATGGCTTTTTTTTAAATATAGTTTATTTCCTTTAAAAATTTATAATTTTGACAATTAAATATCACACCGATCAACACTGATTTGGTAGAAATGGTTTTATAAAAACTGTAGGCATTTCTAGTGTAAAATGCGTTAGTACGTTTTTATGTGCGTGATTATATGTATAATTTGTAGAGCCCGGCACAAAAAATATTTGATTTTTGTTTGTGTTTTGAAATTTTGATTTAATTTTCAAATTATGATCTACATAACGTTCTCTTATATTGATTTGGATGAGTTGAAAGTTGAAGTGAGTTGAAAATATTCTATATTGCTACCTCGAAATTTGGAAATTTATTTTTATTTTCTTTGCATAAATCAGAGTGTTTTAAAAAAGAAAGAAAAAAGAAATCAAAATTTTGAGATCCTGTTGGTATAAAACATTTTTTGTATCGCGCAATGCTTTTAACACACTGGATAAGTCACACATATTAGAGAAACACGTACAAACATATATCAAAACATTTTTGGGAAGGCGCTGGGTCTCGAAATTCAAAACATTCAAAGTTTTGAATGTAATATTTCTTTCGTACCGCGCACCTAGCAATCTCGTGGTTTTTGACGTGTTATTTCGTTAATTTTTTTTTCAAAGCATCACGTTGTTTAAACATACACTGGAGTCGCTTTTCAAGCCGGGGATACGTGGGACATAAAAACAATCCGTAAAAGAAAACCGCGAAAATTCAGCGTAAAAATTACAAAATCTGCGTAAAAATAAACTGACCAAATTTCAAAATACGTTCAATCTAACAAACAGTAAATTATGAATCTGAAATACAAGCCATATTCTAACAATTGATTAACTGATTTCTTTTGCAGGATATCTGTTTCTCCTTTTAATTCTCAGCTACCAATCGGTGATTCAATACAAACTTATTTCGTGAATAGTCACATTAATTAGCACATAATATCTGTCTACGATGAAGTCACTTTTTACTCGGTTGATACGTGCCGCGTAAAATAACCGCGAAAACTCCGAAATTCGCTTAAAAAATGCGTAAACTCCGAAATCAACGTAAAAAACGCATGAATTCCTAAAATCGCGAAAAAAAAACCACGTAAAAACCGCGTAAAAACGACTTCAGTGTATTGCATATTTTTAGTGTTTCCTAATACTGAATTTTTTTTTGAAATTTTAATTTTCAGACTAAAAACCTCCTCTTATTCTTATACAAATGTGCTCTTACGTTTTTTAATATGTGCAATTTCTTAGCATTATAATGAAAACCAATTTAATGTTTATGCAATCTAAAAATTTTTATTTGTATGTTTTTCGCACAAAATTAGAGCTGGTTTCAAAATAAAAAATAAATAAAATCGCGGTTTTGTAGTTTCCAAACATTGAGTTATAAAATACTTTCAGTATCGCGCAGTACTTTCAAATTACGAAAAAAAAACAAACATAAGAAAACGGTTATATACTAATTCTTTTTTACGAAGCTTCCAAATAACAAAAATATTACAGAAGAACCCCGATTATCCGCGAAATAGTGCAGGAATGTCTCCACGGATAACGAAAATCGCGGATAACTCATTAAAGGAATAATATTCCGGTACAAACGCAAAACACATTACAGTATGAAAACTATGATTACTCATTAAAGAAATCTTGGAAAAAAATTCACGCGTAGCACAAATATGTACCAACTCGTACCAACAATCAAAATAAAAAAAATCGCAATATCAAAATATATAAAATATCTAATTCAGAAATTAGAGCAGTGGTGAGTCTCGAAATTTCGAAATACCGAAAATATAAAAAAATAGTTTGACCCGCGTTCTAAAAAATCTAATAAACTCACGAATATAACAAAAAACGTGCGTGTGTTAATCATTTTAATACAAACTAGAGCAGTTCTCGATCACATTTTTTTCCCCAAAATGTCGAAATACTAACGATATAACATATTTTTATACCTCGTAATGTCTTTAAAATATCGACAAAATTCACACATATTAAAAGAAAATGTACGAACACATGTAATAAAATTGTAGGAAGTACTAGATCTTAAAAAATCCAAACAAAAATATTTTCAACGGTTAGAAATATTAAAAATATTGAACATTTTGCATTCTATATAATGCTCTCAAAATTCGGAGATAAAATAGATAAAAAAATTAAAAAATAAACTAACGAAATCACTTATATAAAAAAAAAAATTGTTTTTTTCAAAATTTCAGAACAAAAATATGATTCTGAAACAAATCACACATTTATTAAAAAATAAAACAACGTACGACAACGGCATCAAAATTGAATTAGTATTGGGTCTCAAAATTGAAAACAAAAATTATATTGAAATATTCAAAACTATAATACTTTTTTTTACTGCGTAATGCTCTTAAATTCTGGAAGTTCCACATATATATATATAAAAAAAAAACTAAATAATTACATTCTTTGAAAAGATAATAGGTTTTTTTTTTGCCTTTTTTAAAACCCGTAGGAGTACTATTGAATAAAACTAGAAGCTGTATTGAGTCTTAAAATTCAATACAAAATTTGAATCACGTTTTTTCTTATTTTGGATGGTTTTTTTCCCGATTGCATGATACTCTCATGTATTTTTTCCATTATATATAAAAGAATGCTTTTCCCACGTACGAATAACTCATCATCACAGGAGAACGGCTGACCAGATCTGCGTCGTCTATATATTTTGTGAGTTGGTCTTACCCACATTAGAATGATGGAAAACTTTGGAGGATATTTGAGATAAATAGGAAAATTCTAAAAAAATTACTATGCATATCTTATATGAGGCTTAGAATGAAAGAGGTGTAAGTGATTTGATCGATTTCTCTTCATCAACTTTCTCTTTAATTAATAACTCAACTGCAAAAACGTTCCAATTTGAGTTTGCTATAGAATCCGATAGATGAGGTCTGACCTATCTTCCACATTGTCAAATACAGCTGGGAATGAGTTTGCAGCTAAGTTATGACCAAAAGAGAGAGTCGTTGTTGAGAAATCGATGATGTGATTTACACCCATTTCATTTTGAGCCCCTCATATATATAACAAGGATATCTCAAATGAAAAGGGAAAATTCGAGAAAAAAGAGGTATGTATGTTTTGCGGTGAAAATCATCATTTAGATCAATTTTACAGATCTGAACGATAACATGCAAACTCTTTTGAAATATATTCATAATTTTTACCAACCAAAACATTCTTTAGAATTGAATTATATGGCAGAACAACGTTTGCCGGATCAGTTTTTATCTCGCTAGCTATTGATATTGACGTAAAAAAAAATGTTTTTTTATCATAGCTCTTATAGGGACCATATAGGGATTCAAAAAAAAAACTTCAATTATTTACACCCTATACAATATTCAACATAGTGCTAGTGATTCGGTTTCGGGGTAATTTTGACATGCTTACCCGGCCGGGTTTTTTAACATTATAGATAGCTGACTGAAACAGCATCAATACGTTGTTTTTTTTTATAGATTTATGTTTTATGTTTATTTTATGCTTAAGTTTTATGTTAAAATCATTCCCTATTCTAATTTCTATTATATTTTTTTTCTTTTTATTTAATTTTGTAGAAAATATGACTTAAATTTCCAAGAAAATTTAATTGAATTTAATCGATTCAAAATATATGCTTCTCAACAGTCCGAACCCAATATGTAATTACACGTTTTTAAGCACCTGTATAACAATTTCTTGTTGGACTCTAGGATCTTAATTCATTTTCTGACCGCAAATATTAGATGGTGATGTAAACTGTTCTAGTAGACTAAGGCATTCGGTATTTTTTCTGGTTTTTACATTTCTGAATTGCTGTTGAATTGCAATGAATTGCTAGCGCTAATATACGAGAAAACTCTAGAAAGAAGACGACACAGAAAAATTTGCGACGATAGGGTCGAAGCTATAGGATAAGATTACAGTCAAATGACCAATACACCCGAAACTTTATGCAGATTTTAGGTGTGTACATGTACCTGACAACGAGAAACATCGCTCATTGGTAGGTTCATTGAGTTCAGAAGTACAACGTGTAATCACTTTTCTTGTATGTAAGATGTTCCAGATGTTAAAATCATTTTAAAGTCTGGAACAAATAATAAACTGGACCAACATTGATTAAGGGGGTAGAGGCATAATTTCTGAATGTTTTTTCAAGCTTCAAAAATATTTGAATCAAATTTCTCATGTTAATTTTAAAAATTATTCAAAATCAAAAAAGTAACGAGCGTCTGAAGTTAAAAAAAAATCAATACCCCGGCGTACATCTTTTTAGTTCTTCTGGTTATCCGAAATTAAGAGAAATCAACTGTAAATTGAAAGTTGAACTCCTTACGGGAAGCGATAAAAATAGATGCATAAAAATATTCATACTAAATTTGAAATAAATCGGTTCAGTAGAGCTTGAGACATCGCTCACTCCAGTTTCGAAAATGTAGTTTTGAAATGTAGTAGGAGACGTAAGCGACAACACCATTAGTGTTGGGAAAACGCATTTGTGTTGTTTCTTGGCCTACAAGCATAACCATGCAAATTTCCGATGAAATGATCTGTCCAGTTGAAGGATATTTTCGACGAAAAGAGAGCCTAGGTGATTTTGCGGATTATAACATATTTTTTCAATTTGGAAAACGCTTGCGTCTATTTATGCGGACAATCAATCATTTCAATGAACATTTGTCCGCATAGCTAGACGTAATCACCGTGTTGCTCTGTTTGTAGCGTTAGTACATTTTTTCAATTCCGATAATAGTCAAAACGTCTCCGTCGGTAGTTTCAGTTGTTATAGGATAAAATCAAAAAGGTTTGGAAGAAATTTAGTGAAATGTCTGAAATGTCTCTTGATTTGTTACGAGCCTATGATAGTACTTTATTCCTGAAGAATACTCTGGGATATGATAAGAACAGCAGATTCGTGCTTTTTCAATTAATTTTAGCAACATGATTTACCGATATCACGATCAATCGCATAAAAATGGTGGAGTGACTTACTTCAACGGTATGAGTAAATGTTGAGTATGTGGAATAATTCAATATTGAATCCGAGGAGTTATAATGCTAAGAACTAATATTAGTTTAATTTTACTACTGATCTGATTGTTTCATTATCTACTTGAAGATTCAAATGCAGATATTTAGGTAATTATAACATTAGAAAACACAATTGCTTCTCTTTGTTCATCGTGTACAGAAAATAGTAATTATATGAGCAGCGTTTCAATGGATTCTAACGGATTCTAATTCATCTATTAGAAAACACTAAATAATAAGACACTATCGTGACAGACATGTTGGGACTCTACAAAGAATGTGATTCAAATGTAGATTTAGCTGATAGCACACAATACTGACAATTGTTGATTTTCGAACGATGTATGACAGCTGTATGGAACTACGTCTGTTATGCGGACAAGCAGTTACGGAAAGGTTTTTTTCAAAATTGCTCAAATGTTTTCGAACAAAAAATGTTTGTTTGCATGTTGAGCAAACGTATTACACTGTGTAGAATGCGAAACAGCGATTTTGTTCATTTTGTCGTTTACGTCTCCTATACAAATCTGGGCAGTGGAGACGCTTTTTACGGGTGGATACGTGCCACGTAAAGAAACCGCGTAAATTCCAAAATCCGCGAAAATTCCGAAATTTGTGTAAAGAAAAACACGTAAACTCCGAAATCCGCGTAAAAAGGGACTTCAGTGTATATCAAATTATGAAGGGAGCGAAACAACGCACAATGATGCATGAATCTGTGTAAATTCGTAGAGATTCGAAATCAAACATATCCGAACAATTGGCATCTCTGTAGGTAATGCGCATCGCTCGCCGTTGTAAATGTGAGAATTTTATTCCCGTTCTTATCGCTCCGAAGAGGCGGGTGTGAGTCAACGTTCGATGAAACAGCTGGACAAATTATACAACGCACTGCAACCAGTCCCAGTCCGTCCCTTCCGAACCACCTCCGTGTTTGTGTAACGATTGCAAACAGCAGAAACAGCAGCCCTCTGGCCGATAAGAAGACTGGCGCGTGTGGAACCGGCCAAGTCAGACATCGATAAATATGCCCTCGGCTCGGCTGAAAATCTGTTTCCCACTTCTCAATTCTTATCTCGACTTACAAGCAGAACTCTGACACTCTTCCTCTCTCTCTCTCTCTCTCTCTCTCTCTCTCTCTCAGTCTGTAAACAGAGATACCGAGACTATTCGGAAACACGAGTTCTCGCGCGTGTCGCCCTTTTCACTGAACTTGGGGCGCGCTTTCATGACCACACGGTGACACACTAACGGCGTGAAAATGTCTTAATTGATTGAGTGCAGATTTATCATCGCCACTCTTCCACCGGTCGGAACTACTGTATGAAAACGAACGGTGACATCTGCGCGGACAGATCCTATCTCTGGTGATGATTATGAACCACATTACGCACATACTGAGAGGGGACCCATCTTCTTCGCCCCAAAACGTTGCGACGTTTAAATCTCATTAGAAGCGTGAGGTTTTATTGGACCTCGGAGAGCGGCTGAACATATCCGGTCACGCAATTTGATGAATTCATCTTGAAACACACACACACACACATACCGACTTCGATACCTGGAGTAGCCGGCTTTACCGGAAGACGCGGGTCGTTGCTTTTAATGTGTCATAACGGAACGCCGCTTCTCGACAGTCTCGAGACGATGACCAAGGGGACCGAAACGTTTGTTTGCTTTCCAGTTGCGGATGAGCTCCGAGGGACGGTCGAAAGCGTACCGTGGCTCCATTATGTTAGAATGGGTCCGCTGACTTCGCAGTAGAAACACAACTACAACAGATCATAAATAATTTCAGTGCTAGACAACGAAGTTTAGATAATTGGTATGGAGTGGATGAGAAATGAAAAAGTCCAAAAAAATATACACCACATCAAGCCACCGGGAGGTGGCGAAAATGGACCGAAACAAAACACAAAAGCGCATAAAATATTAATAAATATTAGCAGAATGTCAATAATTCAATTAAAATGACGTTATCCGTTGTAAAATTATAATTATTATTACGGGGGAACCTCGATTTGGGGTTCCAGTCAATTTGTAAAGATTTTCCATCTTGATGAACAACCGGACTGAAGGCGTTACACCGTGCACAAACACACATACACACACACACGCACACACACACAATCAGAAGTGCGTTGTGTTCCAGTTTATTATTCCAAAATTTTTGGTTGAATGATTTTTGAACCCCGATGCGAGAGAAAGCGCGAAACGCTTGGGCTCCCGCGGAGCTGAAACAACCGGAGGCTTGAAAAGAAAATTATGGGTCATTAAATAGTAAACCGCTTAGATTTATTATTAGTCATCCCCTGACACCCCGGGAGGGCTCGCGCGCTAATTAGTTGCAATATAGTTTAATTTAGGATACGGAGACGACGAGGACCAGCGCGCGCTATTAAATCGGATGCGTAACATAATTTTTGCATTATGTACTTTCGTTTTGCCCCCCGCTCCGGATATGGGCGCGCTCTGGTTTCGACATGTCCGTTGAGATTTATTCAATCAAAGCTGGTACGGGGCGCGGCGGGGTTTTACGATAGCATAAATTTCCCGTTATAGCCTAATATTTTGATGGTAAGAGCAGAGAGCACATTAAACATGACGTCAAGTTTGAACGCTGTTGATTGCTCTGAACGGCCGTACTGTTGTGAGTTGTTTCCGAATGTGGGGATAATTTTGGAACGTTGTTTATCTGCTTATTCAGTATTTTCCTCTCTTGATTAGTGGATGACAAGTTATACTTTAATTCGACTAAAGTTAACTGGAATAACAGATTTTATGTTTTCTTGTGAATAAAAAAAACTGTAAAATTGTAACATGCTACAAAAAGATTTGAATTCAATTAGATACAAACAGTTGAATTTTTTTTTTGGTATGAGAGCGATTCCATTTGAATTCCATTTTTATTTTTTTTTATTTTACTCAAATTTTGCAGACGACGAATTTCATTCCAACGTATTAACCCTCTATAGCCCAAGCCCGCCTTTAGACGGGCTTCGAGGATTCTCTTTTCAAATTATTCAGACATTATTTTCAATGTTCACCCCCACTAGAACGTCTTTAAAATATTTTCATCTATCACACATACACATTGTTTTTATGCTGGCAGCTTTCTGCTAGAAGTATTTTATGTTGGAAGTCGGAAATTCGAGATAAAAGTGGAGTAGGTTTTTTTAGATAAATAAAAAACTTGGGCGGTAGAGGGTTGATCGTAATTTTTCGCAGAAAACATGAATTAGTTGGTGTTGGAAAAATTCTTCCCCTATAAAAGTGCCCACCTTCCGATGTATGGTTGATTTATTGGAAATCGTAAGGGTTAAAGAAAACTAAACTTATTTCCTACATTTAATTCTATGACCAACAATTTGTTGTTGAATAGAGAATATAATGTAGGAAATTATTTGAGTTTTCCTTAAAAAATACAAAAAAAAATTAAAACAAAATTTCATTTAAAAAAAAATGTTTTCAAAATGAAAATTCATTTTTCTCAAAAATATGTTTTATTTGAATTCTAAAAAAATAGGTATGAATAACTCTTAAAATTTCCAATAAGTAACTCATACATCGGAAGATGGACAGTTTTACAGGGAAAATGTTATTTCAACAACAACATTATCATGTTATCTTTGAAAAAAAAAACTATTAATGTTCAACTCGTACCATTTTTATGTATAAATTATCGCGATTTTCATGGTCTGCAAACTTTTTCTTTCTATTTAGAAACATGTCAAACGCGATGATAATAAATGTTATGAGTAAAACATTATTTTTTCAGGAGTCTACATACAAAAATGCTATGTATTCCATAAACTATAAAAGATAGAAAGTTATTGTCTTCGATAAAAGTAAGACCTAAAACTTTGTAGGAAACGTCATATCGCTATATTGGCTTTATACCAAATTAGCATTTGTTGTAACTTTTACAAAGAAAACATAAACAGTTTGTTGCTAGAAAAACTTTTTCACTGTAAAAGTGTCCTTTTTACGATGTATGGGTGACTTGTTGGAAATTGTAAGGGTTATTACCATTTTTTTTAGAATTTGACAAAAATACGTTTATGAGAAAAAATAATTTCAATTGTTAATATAGTTTTATTTATTGTGTAATATTACTTTAAAAAAAATAGTATTTTTCATGAAAATTTAACCAATGTCCTACATTTCATCTCTTAACTAGGAATTTTGTAGATATTATATCACCTAGTATCTGCATGCATCGTCGGTTCTCCATTTTGACTTTAGTCATACTTTTGAGAGAAGCCTAAACAAAAATTGCTTGAAGATTTTCATTTTTTCACAAAATAGTTTTTGTTTTATACAAATTTCGTACAAGTTGAGTGAACGGCTTATGCTTTGCATCTAAGTTTTTATCTTCAACAAAAAATTATGAAATACTGGTTTCAAATGATTTTTTTTTATATTAACTGTTGAACATTTCAAATTACAGGTCGGACCCGATTATCCGGAGACTCGATTATCCGGAATTCGATTATCCGGAATTTTAGACTCGATTATCCGGAGTATTTTATTTTTGGTTTTCGGACATTTTGAATAATTTGTATAATAATTCCATATTGAACATGATACATAGTCGACCATTTTGTGGCGGCAACTTTTTCGAATTGATGTTGATCATAATGTAATGTATTCTCCAAGTCAAGCCATTCACATTTTTTTCAAGATCATGGAATACGCAGTTTTATAATGGCAGTAGAATTAAATGTATGTTCCAAATTTCAGATCGATGATTGATCAGGAACGGTGTCAAATTTCAATTAATGTGGGACAATCCTACAAACACTCAAGCATACATACAAACAGGGCAACCAATGGAACCATTAAAAAGTAATTGTTTATTTGGGAACTGCGGCCATCTTGGACTTTGATGATTCATTGAACGGTTTGTTCTGCCAATCGAGCACTTTCATTTGATACCCATATTGATGGGGATTTGAAAAAAAAATGGCGTCATTTTGTGGTGGTGGCCATTTTGAATTCACATTTTGCATAAATAACTGTGTTCTTCTAATCAAGCCCTTTCATTTGATACTCATATTGATGAGATTGAGAAAAAATATATATGGCGCCATGTTGTGGTGGCGGCCATTTTGGATTTGCATTTTTCATAAATAACTGTATTCTACCAGTCAAGCCCTTTCTATTAATATTATTAATATTATTTCTATTAATGTGGTACAGTGCTACAGACAATGTTACAAAGTCACAAACATACAAACGGGTCCAAGCTAGATAAAACCGTTTAATAAATAAGTGCAAATCATAATTACATATATTACCGAAAGAAAATTCGTTTTTATTTATGATTCGATTTTGCACAATGTTGGGGTTGTATGGAGAAAATATGAATTGTAAAAACATGTTTTTTTTTTAATTTTGAAAATATCACCTAAAACTCAATTTTCTCAAAAAACGTTATTTTGATTTTTATATATGCATCCATTCCATGCCAAACCAATAGAGTGGTTCACAGGTTTAAATGAAAAGTGGTAGTTTTGTTCCTTGTTGCAAAATATTAGACCCGTATTTTATTATGTTTTATTAGAATGCCTATTTCCATTTTAGGGTGGTCTGAAAAATCTATAATTTCCCCTCAAAAATTCAAAACTTTTGAACTACTGGATCGATTCAAATGATTGACATGTCTAATTAAAGCATATAAGTCTATAATTTTTTTTTTTAAATTTAAAGAAGAATATTGTTTACGTGATCATTAATTGTACTTTTTTTCTATCTTTAGCCGAGTGATTAAAGATAGAGAGCGCTACATTTTTCAATATTTTTTTTGAAAGCTGGGATTGTTTTACAAAACATACCCAGAAATAAGGGAGGTGTTCCCTTTCATCCTTGAGTTATTATTTTTCAAAGTCCAAAAAAAATCATTTTTATTTTTTTTTACAAACTTATAAAACAATTCAAACATCTAAAGATAATATTCTGAACAATTTTCGAAAAATAAAACATCAATACGATTTGTTATGATGTATATTTTTTACACGACCTTATACCATATTTACGACATTACTTAATTAATTCAAGCATTGCAGTCGGAAATAATTTGCCCGTTTAGTAAAACTTTCTACTTTCAGGTTGAAAAAAGACTTGAAAAACATGCGAAAAAATTCTATTTTAAAATCTGAGAAACGGTAGCATTTAGCCAAATTTCGACTTGCATCTTTTTGATTAAAAATTATGCGTACTTTCATAAAATCCATTCTAAAAACAATTTTAAGAAACATTTCGTGTCCTCATATCTTATCGACTCGGGTATCAAAAAGATGTTGAAAAGTAAGGTAGCTTCCATATTGGAGCGAGAAACTTCGCTATCTCACGTCACTCGCCGCGTGGAATAAGGAGGAATATAAATCACTATATGCCCAGTGAAATTAAATTGAAGAATGTTTTTTTCAATGTGGGTTTTCAAGTGGGAGCATTTGCTATAACTTTGCGGAGCACAAATTTCCCTCGGAGTTCCATTTGAAAACCCCTGACCTAAAACATTGCGGGAGACACCAAACTAATTGGACCATCTGTTTCTGAGCCATATATATTTCTTCAAGTAATTTTTGTTTAGACCCTTCTCAAAAGTAATGCTCAAAGTGGTCAAAGTGAATAATCGATGATGCAAATTGTCTTTTTTTGGTCATAAAGAATGCTTCTGCAAAATTTGAGCCAAATAAAAAAATACAAAAATAAAATTTAAGAAAACAATCGTCATTTGCGGTGCACAGCTCATGAGTACTTGAATTTTACTTCTCTGTCGGACAACTGTGATAGATACTCTTGGCCTAATCCGCTCTCCACCGGAACCGATGTTCGAATGTTCATGTTTTCCCAGACACCCAAGCAAACAAAAACTACCGGAATCGATTATTGATTAGCCCACGTGGCACACACAACCGATGCGTAACTCACGAAAAAGTTCGCCCGAAATGTTGGCGGATATCAATGTAAGATTATAGGAATATAATGAAACCTTAATCGCTGTCCCAAACAACCGGACTACCATCGCGTCCAGTAGCAGCAGACCAGGCATCGTGCAAAGCGGCTTAATGAAGCTACACGTGTTCGGAAGCACCCCCCTCGGTCGAGTCGGGTTGGGTCGGGATCCAGCCAACAAGCAACAACATCCATTCGTCCGAATGGGAAATGGAAGTAGCAACTTCCCGAGAAAATCAATTAACGCGTTCGGGTCCAGGTCAGCGATTTTCGTTGGATGATTGCAGATTATGCTCTCTCTTGGGGGAAGAGGGCGTACAAAACCACCCCGACGGGATAATTGGGGTATGTTAAACTCGTGGCGATTTACCGGTTGTGCAATATGTCCTGGGTGAGTTGTTTTTTTTACTATCGAAACTCGATTTATTACCCACGATGAATTGGTCATCTGTCTTCTCAAACAAAAAAATAATACATATTATCTAGGGACGCGTCCCGATTCTGGGGTTACGAAGACAAGAGGCAATTAAAAATAATGGAGACGCATGGTCTCACTGTAATCGTCGCCCCCTGGGAAAAGCAGCTTCCCTCCCTCCTTTCGCTTCGACCAGGGGTAATTAAGTAAACCGTTTTCGTGGGTCTCACTCTCCCGATTGCAGTCCACTAGTGGCCTTGTTCGCGGATGGTGATGATAGCGCAAAAGAAACGAGAGTAGCAACAAAAAATAAAGGTTATTTCCCTACCACCCCCTTTTCGAAAGCCGGACGCCCTCCAGCCCGGTTGCTGTGTGTGTGTGTGTGTGTGTGAGTTTGGTACGCGGTCCGGGGCGTGGTCTGAGCATGTCTTGCGGAGGCGTATAAATTACGATAAGGTAATTTAATTTTAATTGGAAGTTGCGGCTAAATTTTCTCTGGAAAATTGAGAGCTATGATGATAAGAATGAGTGAGGACGTATTTATGAGGATTTATTGGTGCGTTTTTTTCTTGTTTCTATGCCTGCCGCTTCGCTTATTCGTATCATGTTTTACTGGGGTTGGTTGGGATGGTGGAGTTTAGGTTAATTTTCGTTGTACGCTATAAAGGTAATTTTACACGAATCCACTTTAGAGGTACTGACAGTAACTTGAAAATTGAACTGATTGAAACTGGATAACAACTATTTTGGTATGTTTTTAAAACGATGAAGCTTTAATTTAATCTCCTGTCCAGTCCTAGATGGATCTGGTCTCGCATTGATCTCAGAAAATCGATCTGAATGTGCTATTTTACTGAAAATTTTTATCTGAATCTCATGAATAATATTGCTCAAACATTTTCAGGAGCATCCTTGTAACAGACTATTGTGGTCCATGGTAGGATCTCCGGGCAGATCCATGAAGTAAAAAATTATTACAATTCAAATCAAACTTCATAGAATCTTTCCAACAATAATTTTCATCTCTCGGTTTTGAGTGTGACAAGCTATTGAAATCAAATCTTTCCCTAGCGATTCCTACACCCAAACTAGCGTTGGCAGAAAACATTTCATCTTTGGCAGAAAAGATGTCATTTTGTGTGCATCTGGGTGAAATGCGCAAATAATGAGCTGTTTTGAAAGCTATAAAAAGGTTTGTATGTATGCAGGCAGACAGCTCTTTCTGTTTTCTTTTCTCGTTTCATTTGGGATTGTGCAAAAAAAATACGACGTCAATGGGAATCGAACCAAGGCCGGCTAGAATGCAAAGCTATTTTACACGACCACGCTATCCACATAGCTGCCAAAGCTGATATACGGAAGCGTGATAATATTACACCTCATCATAAAATGAAGTTGAAAAGTGTTTTCCATGAGGATAAAGAAGAACATGGACGAGAATACATCTTTTTCTGTCTAGGCCGTGTATTTGGCAAACTATACGAAAAGCTTTCATATGCTTTCATTTAAATGTGTCTCCTGTTTCGCTCGCTCGTATTGGCTCTTGCATATATATCATACACATGGTATATATGTATTGGGGAGTAGAACATTTTCTGTTATTTTCCGGCTCATTGAATGTACTAAATCGGGATGCCATAACATGTGCTAAAAATTAACTTTGGGTGTACAGAGAAACCACCACTGCAAGTCTAAAACAAGTCTTACCAAATCCCTGACCTTTTATTGACCGAATTCCAGTTCCAAACCTGTCTCGCAAAATTCAACTCCCGCAGTATTGATGCTCATGCTTATGATGCTTATGACGCTTATGAAAGCAACATCAAGTCTAGTCATAGTAGATGCAAACGATCAACGAGAAAAGAGATATACATGTTATTAAGAACAGAATATTACAAAAAATGTTTCATTTACACTACAAAAAATTAATTACTAATGGATCATTCCAATCAATCACTGTCCTAAATTCTTATTTTTATATTATTATATTTTCCAAAGTGATAATTTGAAAACATAACTTGATTCCAGTGTGAGATTATTGTTCGAAAGACTAGCCTCCAAATTTTACATTTAATTGCCTCGACAAACAAAGCAATATTCCTTCTAGATTTCAGATTCCGCATTTTTAAACTTTGTTTACGGATCAAAGTTTCACATTTTATATTGTTTATTTGGATTTATATTTCAGATATCTGATTCCAAAACCAGATTTGAAATTCGAAATTCAGATCCAAGATAGCAAATTCTAAAGTTTAGTTTTTAGATTTCAAATTGAAATTCAAATGCAGAGTTTCAAGTATGTTAAAAAAAAATCAAAATTCGAAATTCGTCTAATGATTTTGAAATCTACAGTATGGAATCTGGAATGTGTAACCTGACCAAATTCTATTTGCATTCCAAATAGGCCAATTCGGATCCAATATTTTATGTTGAAATGACATTTGAAAAAGTAATTACAGGATTACACACTATATTTCCAGATTTAGATTCCCCAATTTCAGATTCAAGTTCATTCACAAATTACGGCTTGAAATTATGAACTATTCTTGTTGTAAACGTATATTTCCTATACTGATCTGTATTGGAATATATAAGTACTGGCAAACCCCCTTTTTTGAGATCCTTTTTTGGCCGATCCAGATTTAATTCCAAATTCTGGATATCAAATTATATACTTTTAGATTTCAGATTCAGATACGAAAGATTCAGAAGAATGATTTAGGAGAAATATTTTGTACAAAGATACAGAAAAAAGGTTCAGCAGAAATATATAGAAAAAAGAATCAGAAGGAATGAATGATTAGAGTGAGATTCAGATTCAGATGAGAAGTTCAAACGAGAGATTAAGAAGAAGGATTTTTAAAAAGAATTCAAAAGAAAGATTCTGAAGGAAGAATCGGTAAAAAGATTCGACAGAGAGATAGAGAGAGAGAGAGAGAGAGACAGAAAAAAGATTTGGAAGAAAGATTCAGAACAGACATTCAGAAAAAAAAATTAAACAGAAATTTAGAAGAAACAATCAGAGGAAATATTCAAAAGAGACATTCAGAAGAAAGATTCAGAAGAAGGATTTTGAAGAAAGATTCTAAGATAGATGTTAAAGCCCGATCCTGATTCAGAATATGGGTTTGAAAGAGCGATTCCGAAGAATGGTTCAAAAGAAAGATTCAGAAGAAAGATTAAAAAAAAAAGACTCGGAAGATCGACTCAGGAGAGAGATATAGAAGAAAAATTCAAACCAAAAATTTAGAAGAAACAGATGCATTCAGAAGAAAGATTCAAAAGAGAAATTCAGAAGTAATATTCAGAAATTGGATTCAGAAGTGAGATTCAGAAGAAGGATTTTGGAGAAAGATTCTAAGAAATTTGTTAAAGCCCGATCTTGATTCAGAATACAGGTTTGAAAGAGAGATTCAGAAGAAGGATTTAAAAGAAAGATTCAGAAGAACGATTAAAAAAAATTCAGAAGAAAGACTCGGAAGAACGACTCAGGAGAGAGATTTAGAAGAAAAATTCAAACCACAAATTTAGAAGAAGGAAGATTCAAAAGAGAAATTCAGAAGTAATATTTAGAAGAAGAATTCAAAAGAAAGATTCAAAGAATTCAAAAGAAAGATTTAAAATAAAGATATAATAGAAATATTTCAGAATATAGATTCGAAAGAGAGATTTAGAAGAAGGATTCAGAACAGAGATTCGGAAGAAAAATTCAAAACAGAAATTCAAAAGAGAGTTTCAGAAGAAAGATTTAGAAGAAAGGTTCAGCGGAAAGCTTCAGAAGATAGATTCAGAAGAATTTTTTTTAAAGAGATTAACCCTCTACAGCCCAAGCCCGCCGTTAGACGGGCTTCGCGGATTATCTTTTCAAATTATTCAAACATTATGTTCAATGTTCACCCCCACTAGAAAGTCTTTAGAATATTTTCATCTGTCACACATACACATTGACTTTATGCTAGCAGCTTTCTGCTAGGAGTATTTTATTTGAAAGTCGGAAATTCGAGATAAAAGTGGAGTAGGTTTTTTTAGATAAATAAAAAACTTGGGCGGTAGAGGGTTAAATGAAAATATTCAAAGAAGGATTTTGAAGAAATACCAGAAAAAAAGACTCAGAAGAAAGGTTCAAAAAAATGATTCAGATTCAGAAGAAAAATTCTAGAGAGAAACTCAGAAGAAAGATGCAGGAGGTAGATTCAATAGAACATTTTTGATTCAGAATAAAAATTCAAAAGACGAAAAGGTTCAGGAGAAAGATTTAGAAGAGAGATTCCGAAGAATTAATCAGAGGAAGGGTTTTGAAGAAAGATTCAGAAGAAACATTCAGGAGAATGTTTTGGAAGAAAGATTCAAAAGAAAAATTCAGACGAAGAATACGTGTTTCTTGAGAGCCATTCAGAAGAATGATTTAGAAAAGAAATTCAGAAGATAGATTTATAAGAAAAATTCAGAAGGCGTAATCAGTTGAAGGATTCTAAAGAGTGAAATAGATTTATAGAAACGATTCAAAAGGAAGAATCTGAAGAAATATTTAAAAGAAGGATTCCTAAGAATGGTTTTGAAGATTAAGAATAAGATTCAGATCAAGACTCAGATTAAAATTCGGATTTAGATTAGATTTAGATTCAGATTCAGTTCCAGGGTCAAATTCAGGTTAATATTCAGAATTTGGATACCATGAATTGTGTTCAGATTCCAGTTTCTGGAATCCAGTGACATTGTCTACTGTTTCTGCCAATTCTACCAATATTATATGCTGTTTTGATTGTTTTGCCACACTTCTTCAATTAACTATTGACCATTACCCAATAATTTTCAGTGGGACGAAAATCTGAACAATGGTGGATGGTGTATAAGATGGTGGATTCATACAGTTTTCAATAAAATCAATATAATTTTTCCTGTAACATTCTACGATACTACAGTCAGCATATATCGGCAGCTGGTTAGGTCCTTCGTGTTATCGTGATTTTTCTGGAGACACTTCTTCTTGTAAAGATGTCTATTCATAGTTGTACGCGTGATGAAAACTTTTGTTTTCTTTGCACAACTACAGATGCCTTGCCAAAACATGAACTTGCGAGTGAATTCAGGTTCGAAGACAAATTTAAACTTAAGGGAGAGACCCTCCCCGGAATTTGTCCAAAGTGAATTTTCAAATATGTTTCATCGTTCATCTAAATATATACGTTGTTGCTGGTCAGAACTTGATCTTATGGATTCCCTGCACGGTTTTTTGGGACCAGGTTGTGTTTCAGTTGGGGTGCCAAACTGTTTTTACCACTAAGTAAACAATCGTTTCAGATTAAAACCTGGGCCCTGGCAACCCCAACTAATGCAAATTGAGCGTAGGCAGCATAAAACAGGGCTCGCGCTTAGGTGGCTCACGTATTGTTTAATGTTTGGAGTCATATATGTTAATATTTGATTGAGTTGGATAGTTTCCTTTGGCAAGTGATGTTTGGATACCCATCCGGAAGCTTTCTAGACGATTTGCAATTATAATCACTGCTGGAGAATCGCGCGGAGCACTTCATTTTTAATTTTAGGTTATGATTTCGACGCTCATGATTTTCTATGCTGGCTACAAGAAATCGGCAATCTTAGCAATCCCTTGATAAAAAAGCTGTCATTAGTTTTTTGGCACGACAACTAGAAGCGCTGCAGTAACTGATTAGACGCGAACAAATACTTATTGGAACAGATTTTATGTATGGAATCAAAATAAAATATTTTACAGTGTCAGCCTCATTATTTAATGACCACATCTCCTTACGTGTTCATGAAAATCATATATGGTCGGTATCAAGCCAGATCGGACAATGTTACATTTTTATGATTTTGAGAAAAACTAGTTTAAAGTTTTGTGCTATGAGGGGTTTTCGTTGAACATTCAAAACAATTTCGATACGTTATTTCCGCTGCATGCGTAATTTTCCAAATCTGATGAATGTGGTATGTAGCGTACGAAAGGCTTAACCTAATCATTACGTTTAGGTCCTAATGCAAACAATAACTCGAAATGGAGGCGTAACATCCATACCATCCATATAAAAAATAACTCGAAATTTTCAATTTTGCGACTTGGTCCCCTCTGACTTAACACCGACCATATGTACAGCTAATCTGCAGACACCTACTTTATTGTGTTAGAATTGTAATTCGGAATCGCGAGAGTAGGAAAAATATGGAAATGATGTCATGATTTATACTCCACTAAGTGGATGATCACCTCCTCAACATCCATCAATCACTGTCCGATCGAAATGACAATCAACGGCTGACCTTCAACCCGGTTGGCAATAGAAACTTGCAAATGCACTTCTAGAAATAACTATCACTCGATTCGCACCACTCCAAATATGTGTGTTATAGCGAATTCGTTTTTAAAACTGAATCAGTGCCAAACTGACTCTGTAATAAAAAAAACGTTTTCAGTTTCACGAATGCGGTGGTTTGTTGGTGTGCGTTATATAGTCTGATTTGTTTATATTTACGACGGCAAATGTACAGTGTCGACGTCTGGTGGTGATATTAGTGCTTGGGAGGTAAATTGTTCTCCATCAGATCAGAAGGGCCAAGTGCAGTGTAAACATATAAAAGTTTGAATGAAAATTTTTACTTAATATTGTTTGATTACCTAACACATGTAGTTCTGACACTCACTTAACCATTTGTCGATGCATTTCCTGTTTGTTCCACAAATAATTACTATTATAATATAAAACCATCATAAGACACAGTTTTCGTTCAATATTCTGCGATATCGGAAAAAAAACTTTTATTTAATCACATAAAATAAATATTCGATACGTTAAAGTAAATTTTCATTCATAATTTTGATTTTGAAATTTATTCCACCTGAATATCCATCATTATTTTCACCTCCCAATGAAAGCACACGTAGCTTAATGCCGTCTACTCTACTCTTCAAAATCAGAATCCGAATTGGATTACGATTCCAATAATACAAAAGCAAAAGCAGCAGGTTTTCCATTTTCATAGTCTCTTTTTTTAGATTTCCATTTTCCATATTCGGAACTTGACAGTTCAGTATAGTTGTATTGGTGAACCCGAGTGCCAACTTTCGGGGCGAACTAGTGCGACACTGAGTGCGAAACTGAGTGAATAAAAAAACGTTTTGACAGCAGTTAGTGCGGCACTGGGGTTGAAACTGAACAAAAACGAATTCGCTATTAGTAAACAACGAGCCCGGGGTTCACCGCACCTCACCGCAACAGCACTTTACACGTCACTTGTCTTTTTTTTCTCTCTTCCTTTTATCAGCTGTTATTATTGTTGAGTAATATTTTTGTTTTTCCGCAAAAAAGTGACGTACGCAGGTTCTCGAATGCTCGCTGTGAGTGTGCGTGTGAGTGAGTGCATTTGCGCAGAAGACGTTCGGGCGACTAGTGCTCAGGGGTACGACTAAAACGTCAAATCCCTCATATTGCCAGTGTACCCAATATTGCTGCGGTTTACTGACATTTTGGTTCAATCAATTGCTGTTGTTTACAACTCGGTCCGGTTATATAGTCGAATAGTGGCTAACTTTAAACTCCATGTTAAATGTGAACACCTCCATGTGAAACCGAAATATGAAAATCGCTCATGCAGTTAGAATAAAGCAGCGCATTTTTCGATTTCAATCCTCGTAAATGATATGTTGATAAACAAATGACGCCGTATTGATTTTGATTTTGGGTAGCCTATATTCAATTGATGTCTAACCCCTGCTAGTGCTGAGTTTTGACAGGTCTTGACAGCTCTCACAGGTTAGCGCTTTTGGTGGTAGTTGTGGTGCGATATGCATAGAGATTACACCCAGTGTTGCGCTATCAGCTGTGTGTTGCGGCTACCGCTGATTGCGCGGAATGTATGGTGTCAGTTGGAGGTTAATGTGTGGTCATGTACTCGCAACAGACCGCGATGCTTCATTTGCTGATAAGCACTCCGTCCCACCACCACCACCACCACGGCCATTATTTCGTTGGTTCTACTCCTCAAACGGACACGAATCTTGATTGACGGGGAGGGTTCATTCTACTTTCGAGTGGTATCAGTACCGTACTTCGCAGCCACCGCCTGCCCGGTAATGGGATTGATGTCGCTAGAGCATCGGGCAACTTCCCCCCTCAGTGTCTAGGGCCATGTAACCATCGCGCAAGGTTGTAAATCTTCCTATTTCCTTCATTTCCGCACCCATCGCCATAACCTTTTCACTCAATTTACCCTCGGCATTCCGATGGAATGGAACCGTTGAAAATTACGATTCAGTACGCGGGGTGGCGGACGGATGGCAGGATACATTCAGGGAGAGGTGGTGGTGGTCCATCATCGATGCGCAGCACTGCCAGAATCCATTAGACCGGGCGGGCCGGAATCAAGCGCCATAAACTTGTAAAATGATTACGGGCGCGTGTAAGCGTGAGGTGGGCACCCACAAGCGCATTTATTATTTTCATCTATAAATCAATAAAATTTTATTAGCACCTAATGCGTAGTCGTCGTCATCGTTGTCGTCGCAGGACTTTCGTGGGCTTGACAAAACTCCTCAGGGTGACCTGGACCCGTTTAAAGTGGGATCGATTTTACGGTCGTCATTCAATCACGATGGAAAGAAGCGCGCCATAAAATGAGTACAGTAAATTTAGCTTCTATTTTTTGATGGGGATACGATCTTCAATTTTGGTGCTGCCATGACACGGGACAAGGACACGGAGCTGATTAGAGCGCGCTGGGAGGTGAGCAAAGTAATCAATATAATGTTGCAGTTACATCTAGAGATGTCAGACTTTTTTGTTCGTATGAATCCCGAATTTTCTATTTTTTGGCAGATTTTTTTTTAATACAAGTCGAACTCGGTTATATGCTGACTTCATTATATACAATTTTAGACTCGATTATGTACAGTTTGGTTTTTTTTATATTTCAAATCTGGCTTATTTCACGAAAAATATGGTTATCATAAGTAAAGTGGAGTAAAATCGGCATTTCTGAAGATTTTAACAGAATTTTTTTCATCCCATCTGTTTTATTTATTCGTGTACATTTTTCGCTCATAATAATTTTGTTGTATATTACACAGTAAAAATGTCGCCTTTTTCGGTGTAAGAATATTTATATTGTTCGAAAGTTCACAGTTGGACCACACACAGCGGGACTGTTGGTATGAGGCTTCAATTGCGGTGTTCTCATTGCACCAATTACCGATGCAGCAAACTGTGTGTGAAGTGAGAAGCTGTGATCACCATCACATGATGATTGTTGCGTTTACGTGGTAGCTAGAATGCCACACAAAAATTATCTACTAAGGGTCCTGAGTTATGAGTTATGATCGTTCGCTTAGTAGCGGACACGCAACGAATTAGGCTAAGAAGACCCCCTCACCAATTTTTTTTAATTGATATTAGAGTGAAATTAAGATAGAAACTGCGGTTCAAAAACCAAATTGTTAGCGGTTAGAGAGCTTGATAAAAGCAATCATATTTATTATGTTTTTTGGGGTAAAATTAATTATAATACCTTCAAAACCGCCGTTTTTCACCCCCAACATGTCATTCAAATCAACTAATTTAGGTCTATCAGAACTATATATCCTGTACTAATTTTTCTTATCTCTCAAACAGAAGCAACAAAATCGCCCAACGTACCGTACTTTTTTAAGTGGAGTCAGATTTAGGCAAACAGAGCCGAAACAAAAAATAAGCTCGATAATTCTGTCATTGTTGAAATGCAAACATATGCGTTCAGGAATAAAAACGGGGCACGTAAACCAAAAAAATATATACAAGAATGGATAATATTCTCCATATTCATTGAGTGAATAAAACCGAGAATAAAATCTATCAAACATTCTTAGATGTACCTGCTTTGCTCTCTACAACAAAGATGTATTTCGATGCTGTAGAGCTTTTGCGAAGGTGAATATGATTTTCGGTAATTTTACCATCAAATTTGTTACGTTACAGATCAAATTTTGTATGATAATAACAATAGCGTTGTGATTCCTTTCAAAATCCTTTTATCTGATGCGATTATACCAGGCAAAAACAACATATAATTAGTAAATTTCACGAATTTCTTACATTCTAGAAACATTCTAGAAATGTGTTTTTCTTTTCCGAAAATATTTGCACACAACGATTTTGGCAAATGGTACTGATTATTTGTTCCACCTTTCTATCTGTTCAATTATTATTCCTGTGATTATATCAACAGGAAGTTTTTTTTTACTAATGCCACTTTTAATCTCTGGCAAATCAAGAATATAAAATACTGTTATCTTTCTTCTAGACCAGCCTTCTATGTTTTGATTTTTAAGAAATTTAGCCTCATTTATTTCACCTAAATCTGCTAGTCCTACGTCAAGACCACGCCCTTTAGAAAGAGTGCCAAATCAGAAAACATTTCACGTTTTTATGAAATAGTTTTAACGTAAATAACTGTTTTTGCTGCCAACGGATGCTGATTATCTGCATACTAATTGAATTGCAATTTCTCTGAGAATTGTTTGATATCTCATACATGACGCTTCCCTAATTCATAAATGGTTTAAATAAAACAAACATATGTTTTCTGAAGCATTGTACATGTCTGTGCTTTCTATACCGAGGAACGAGTGGAGTCGCGAAGTATAACTTCTATATACCACTGCGAATGAGGTATGCATTGATCGCTCGCTCGAAACGCAAATGCAGCGTTCGTTCTTATGGATACTGTTAACAGAGAAGGTATTACAAATTTATTGCTTTTCCTAGTCCAGTTTGCTCCAACTAGCAAGCAGTCAGCAGCTTCTCCTAATGCCGATGTCACATACAACGGTTTTGCTCGATAAAAAAAATTCAATAACAAAATCACTGAGGAAGATCGACAAAATTAAAGAAAGAATATAAAAAAATCACCCTAAAACTATAAGACCTACAAAATGTTCGTTTAAGAAAGAAATGTGGGAAATTATTTAGTTATCATTAAATATTACCGAACAAATTTTTAAAAAAATCATTGAAAAAAAAGTATCAAAAAATAATACTGAAATTAATTTTTCCCAAACATTTGTTCTTTTAATTCTGAAAAAAATATGAATATCCCATACAATTCCTACCCTATGCATCGGAAAATGGGCACTTTTTTCTGGAACAGAGTTTTTCCAACAATTTTTACATGTTTGACAAATCACTATTAATGTTTAACTCGTACCATTTTTATGTATTAATTATCGCAATTTACATATTCTGCAAACTTTTTTCTATTTAGAAACATAAGAAGACCATGTCAAACACGAGAATTTACACACAACAATGTTACGCGTAAAACATTATTTTGTCAGGAGTCTCCATATAAAAGTTTCATGTATTCCATAAACCACAAAAAATAGAAAGTTGATGTCTTGCACAAAAGTTCATATTTTAATGAGGTCCAAGACTTTGTCGAATACACTTTACAGCGCGGACTCGATTATATACAGTATTTGATTCCTTTTCACTGTATATAATCGAGTCAAAAAAACTTTTTTCTTATTCGTTTTTAATGCATTTTAATATTATTGGTTTTTTGAATAAAAAAGAAGAATTCGATTTTTGATTCATCCCCTTAAAATCAGAAAACACTTTTCTTACAAGAAAAAAATAAATTTATCCAGATTCGCTCAGGAAGTGATAGACGATCATATTTAATGAAAAAATTCCTTTTACGCATATGTTCGAATTTCAACAATGAAAGACTTATGACAGACCTTTTGTTTTTGTTACGGACTCTGTTGTCTCAAACTGGCTTTACATTAAAAAGTACGCTACGGAAGTCGATTCTGTTGCTTTCGCTTAAAAGATGAGTAAATTTGGTACAGGAACATCTAAATTAGTGCATAAATTAGAACATCTAAATTAGTGGATTCTAATAACATTTTGGAAGTGAAAAACTTAAGAGTTAATAATTTAAATGTGTTTTTATTAATTTTATCCTAAAAATTTATATTAAACATGATTGTTTCTATCAACTAAGTTGAAGCTCTCTAACCGCTCTACAATCTGTTTTTTGACGCTCAACTTCTATACTTATTAATTTGGCTGCAATATCGATAACAAACAATTCCAGGCAATAGCCATTTAAACTCCAACTTAATGTTGAAAATTCACATTTTTGCTTGAAATAAGTCATATTTGAAATTTAAATATTTTTTTTATAAACTTTATATAATCGAATCACATATAATCGAGTCTGTATATAATCGAGACCGAGACCGAGGCTATCTTGCCTTTGAACAAAATTAGAATTCGTTGTAATTTTTCCAAAAAAAAAACATGAAAAAGCTCTTTCTAGAATAAAAATTTCCCTGTAAAAGTGCCCATCTTTTATGTAAATTTGAACAATTTCCTATATTTCATCCTTCAAACAGAATTTTTTAGATGCTATAGTTTTTGAGTTATATATTATTTTTTGTAAAAACTAAAGAAAAAAATTTGGCCCTTCTAAAAAAATAGTTTAATTCCATTTTTGATGATATCAAGTATGCGAAGTTATTTAAATGACCAATGTCTTTACACACACAACGTTTCACTGCTATCTGAGATGGTACTGCCAACTCCTAAGACGAGTTGGCATGAGATCCGTCTCTTCCATTTTTACGTTGAAAGAGTCTATTAAAATCATCAAAATCAACGTTAGAGGCTGATACATCATCTCTTTCACCGAGGCCAATAAATGTTGTAGAACGTTGTAGAACAGAACAATATAACAAACATTTTTTGTTTTCTTAATACTCAAAATGCGGTACAAATTGATAAAAAAACGGAACAATTCGAAATGATCGAAAAAACAATAGGTTTGGTCAGTCTCAATATGGTCCTCTGCCACATCCTGAAAGATTCTAGATATATGTAGTTTTTTTTAATGTACGAAAGGTTTTTTTTCTGACTTTAAGAGGATGAATCAAAAATTAAATTCTTCTTCTATATTAAAAAAAAAACATAAAAAAATATATATATACAGCTATCGTGAAAAGTTATAGTTTTGTTCTTTATCGCAAAACATTAGAATCGTATTTTTTTATTTTGTTAATAAGAGTGTCCATTTCCATTTTAGGGTGGTTCGAAAAATAATTTTTTCCATTTTTCCCAAAAATTCCTTTTTTTTTTTTGAAAAATTCATAATGTCTTGCCACTGAACCGATTTAGATGATCGACATATCAAGTTGAAGCCAATGAGCTAGCCTATATTGAAATTGCAAAAAAATGGATTTCATTTTAGTAATTATTGCTTGTAGTCGTTTTTTATTGTTTTGAATCGGGTGAATTCGGGTTCGATTCCCGTTCAGGCCGAGGGATTTTTCGTCAAAGAAATTTCTTCGGACCTGCACTGTGGTAACGCGTATTCTAGAGCTTGCATTCCAGAATACATTCAAGGCGTGTTATTCGGCATAGAAATCTTAACTAAGTAGTACTAATAAAAATGACGCAAGTAATACTTACGTCGAGAAGGCAAAAGTTCCACAGGGAAAGCTAGTGCCATTCAAGAGGAGACGCTTTGGACTAGAGGGCGCTATATTTTTTAAATATATTTTTTGTTGAAAGCAGAGGTTTTTTTACATAACATATCTCGATATCGGAGAGGCTTTTTTTCGTTTTGGAGATATTGTATCATCTAGTTTTTTTGCGATTTAAATATTCCTTATTGGTTTCAATTTGATATGTCGATAGTTTAATTTTTTTTGAGAAAAGTCATTTTTGGGAAAAAAGTGGAAAACATTTTTTTGGGGTGCCCATTAAAAAAAAAATTAAAAATACAGGTCTAATTTTTACGCTGAAGATTTACCACTTTTGATGAAAATCTGAGAACCACAATATCGGTTCGGCATGGAACGGCTGTATATGTATATAAAAACTTTAATAAACACTAAGTGGGTTATATCTGGACATAACCGCCATGTGGACGTAGAACTACCGCTGGAACGGTAATCATTTGTTCGAAGTTGCATCTGAATCAATTCTCAATGATGTTCTGTTCTTGTTTTTATGGGACTTTAACCCGATGGCCCTTAATTCTCAATGAATGAATTAATGAATATTTTGAAAAAAAGCTGAAAGATTTTCTTGAGAGTGTGTGCGTGGATGAGTATAAATATGGTATCATTTATACAGGAATTTACATGGAATTCAACTCTTTTGAACTTGTTGGCGGCCCTGTATAGAACCGAGCCGCCTTCATTTGGCGTTCGTATTCGGGAACACATATTCCGTTCACCAAAAATACATGCGAGTAAAAAAGTACTCACAGTTTGCATGTATCTGTTATGAAGATTTCCCCAGGCGCTAATAGTCTAGTTCAGTCCGGCGGAAGAAAATAAATGGCTTATATACATTAGTGTAATCTCAATAGCTTGTTTTCAAAGCAATTTTTATATTATTGAAACAATGTTTGGGATCAATTAATAACAAGCTTATAACGCGTAAACATTTTATCTTTCGAAGGAAGTGGTTATCATTCAATTTCGTTCAGCCGGCAAAAAAGTATTAACAATCAAAATCTTGATTCTCCAATGTGACGCTTAAGTTCAAAGTTTCGTTATCGAAGAAATGAAGGACGTAGTCCTACGTCAAGAATAATATTCTGTTTCGATTATATACAGAAATCGGACACTGTATATAATCGAGTCCGCCCTGTACTACAAATAAGTAGTCATTTTTCACCTAAATAATAACATAATTTCGCTCAAAATTCCCTGAAGTGGCTCTCTAACTAAAGCTAAACCGGAGCTTCCGTTAATCTTGAATGAATCTTTTCTAAAATAGTTGGTCGGTCTCATTTTATCATTAAGCATTTTTGTCTGATTTTTTATTTGTGAAGGCTTCAATTTTTTACATGAATTTGAACCATAACCTCGATCAAATAATCTACAAATTATTTTTCCGTGTATATCAAATGGATCAGCAGATCTAAAAATATTCCCGTAATGTCTGGCATCTCTAGCACCATGCAAAGATGGTCAGTCGTTATTGTTAGAAAGGAATCTTAAAGCTAGAGGTTTTAAAGCCACACCCCTCGCCCGATGTGAGGTAATTGAAACGTTAGTTTTGCACCCGGAATTATCTGCCAGCCACTAGATGACTTCTTCTTCTTCGTCTTCCATCGAGTTGATACGAGAATTTCTCCTTCGCCTCATCCCCTTCTCTTCTGCTGTCACACCGTGCATTTCACGCGACGGGAGCAAGTTGTTGAACACGTTTGATTTATAGCTTCCCCATAAAACTAAAACAATAAATCTATGTGTTCTCGAGTTTTTATCGAACCGTCGGTTCGGGGAGAGAAGATTCGCACTTATCCTCTATCTTTTCCCCCTTGCGCTAGCCCTTTCTCTCTCTCTCTCTGTCGATCTATATCGGTCCAGCGGCACAGCACCCTTCACCTTCTGCGTCTCCCACCGCGCACCGGCTGGCAACACGAAATGAATTATTGATTAAACATAACTCTTTTGCACAACACTACCGCCCCCTCACGCCCCTCAGGACCGCGGAGTAACGAGATTCCGAGAGCTGTGTGAACACAACCGTGAGCACTTATTGGCTCGGCCCGGGAGTCAATTGCTCCCAGATTAGTAGCGGTGACGGCGGCGGCGGCGGTTCCGTATGTACACTGTGAAATTGAATGATGATATTGCACTGTGGGAAGATTGATGGTCTAATCGTAGCCGGAAAATCGATCCCAACGGAAACGGCTGTATCAGAGATTGTGTGCGTTCGTGGAAGAAGCGCTCGTGTTGTCATCCAGTGCCTGTGAAACCTGGGAGATTAATGTTGTACGTGTTCTCCGCCACCACCACCACCACCGTTTCAAGTACGCGACGCCGCAGCTTGCAGCGTGTAACAGTTCACAAATCACAGCGCACAAATTGAGCTAACCAGGCGTGAAAAGTGCGAGCACTTACGTACCACCCACTCACTCCCCCGTGTTTCGTCTCTGCAGTGGAAAAACGGATAGGAGCCGCCGCCACCGCCGCCGTCGTTGCGGCAGTTGCAGTAAAAATATATGGCAGTAGTTTAGCGGCAATAACAATTATACTCGTAAAAAGATCATGTACGAGTTAATAATCCAGTTCTTGTGCGAATGGTGGGGGCCACGAAGACGGCAGTTTCGACGGAGATAAAATATCAACGCAGAAACACACATGCTGATGCTAGTTGTTGGAGGCTAGTTTTCTAGCATAATTAGTAATCAAGGTGCGAGTAAACATCGACGGAGAAGTCGAGCAACAGGCAACAGGTGCGCTGCATGCATCATGCTGCTGCACTGCACTGTGGAATCCAATCCGGCGGACTGACTTCGGTATACTTGAAATTGATTTCAAGTCGACCGCGACCGAACGAACAAGTTGCGATAAATTGAAGCTAATTACTGACAAGTGTAGCGCGATGTATGCTTTTGTACCGGAGCCGGAGCCTGGCGGTGGGAAATGAATGACTCTCTGGCTCTTGTTGGTGAACGGGTTGGTCTCATGGATACTAGTTTTTTTTGTTTTGTTTCTTCTGTACCTCACCCCTGTGAGCGCCGCCACCTCTTGCGGTGATTGTGTAATTTTATGCTTGAGGATTCCGATCGATTTTTGTTAGAAATTTGCTACATTATTGCGTCATTAATCTAACTAGTTGATACTAATGTATGTTTGTTTTTTTCTGTTTCTTTTCAGGTGAGCGAACAAGCAATCCATTCATCAGTGATGGTGGTTTTATTAGAATTTTCAAGACCACTCTTTTCCACGCAAGGGTTTGCCACGTTATGTTGTAAGTCATTATAAAATATCATCTTGAAAATCAGATGTTGAGTATATATATATATATATATATATATATATATATATATATATATATATATATATATATATATATATATATATATATATATATATATATATATATATATCTTTTTTGACCTTAAATAGAAACTAAGAAGGGATCTTAATTTGAAACCATTTTTACATACAGGGTAACTTCGATATAACGTACATTTTACTTTCAAAATTGTACGTTGTATCGAATTATTCGTTATATCGAAGCATAATAAAGAACTCTGAAACGTAGCTTATATTGCTTTATTATGTAGCTTTTTGAGTAAGGTTGATGAATAAAATCAATAAGAAAACGAAACCAACTTTTATCATGATGCTTCCTTTCGTTCTGTTGATTGAAGATTAATGCATTTACAATCCGGAATCACAAAACAGTTGTATTTCGGAATTGGTTAAAATTACAACACAAGCTTTAGTATCAAAATACAGATAATTTATTGTTCTTTCAGAAAAAAATATTAAAAAAATTATTTTTTTTGAATTTGATAATGTGTACGTTATATCGAGGTAAAATGTACGTTATATCGAGTGACGTTATATCGAGGGTACGTTATAAAGAGGGTACGTTATATCGAAGTTTCCCTGTATAGAGTAGTGCGGGCAAAGGTGCGCATTGGCCTTTTTGAAGCAAACGAGCATAAAATTTCGACAACAGTGTATTCGTTTGATACATTACTACACCAGCAGCTCATACATCTAAAATCGATACACTTCATGAAAGTGGCAAAAAGTTATGAGGTAATAAGAGTTTTGCGATGTTTTGGTCTAATTTTTTCAGTTTTCGAGATGACGATTAATTTACCTAAAATAACTGGAAAGTTCGAAACTACTCTGTCAAGGAAACCCTCATAGTAGATGATAGTGCGTATTCGTTTTTGTGAAATTTCAAGAGCTTTTTTTTAAATTCGATTAGTTCAAAAATTGCTTTTGCGGCAAAGGTGCGCAGTGGCTGTGGGGCAAAAGTTCGCACCAGAGATTTGCGCTGAAGAAAAAATTATAAAATGTTTTCAACCAAACAAGAAGAAAACTGATTTGAAGAAATGCTTTCCTAAAATGCTCAAATGGGCCGACAGTGGCTTCGGGAGTGAGTCTCGAAGCGTCGGATTGCGGCAGACCTCACTATTTCAGCTCTGAGCCTTTCAGAGAATCAGCTCTGAGGAAGAGGCTCATATCAGTGAGTGATTTATGATTTGAATCTTCTTTTATTGACATTTCTACTTCTGCTGGGATGTGCCAACGAGCACCTAGGGCGGTTCAGACAAGTATTTACGAGTGAGCAGTCTGAGGATCTTGCGGACCACTGCAGAGCACTAGATAAAGATATGGTATGACTCTCAAAGATTTACGTCGTCTGGCGTTTGATTTTGCGGAAGCCAACAACCTCCAGTTGCAAAACTGGCAGGAAGAGACTGGAATTTTGGCTTCATGAGGAACCATCGTCAGTCTCTTCGAACCCCAAAATAGCGCAACGAAGCAACAGCGCTAAAAGGCAAAGCGTCGGAATTCTTAGAACCGAAATCCAAGATGAGGAAGAAAAATAAACAATTGCTTAAAAATAATTCAAAATGAATTTCAAATCCAAAATGTTTTTATTTTCACCATGCATTCAATTCAATAACGGTTATGTTTATGTTTTCATAATGAACTTCAAATAAATATTGTTTTTTTTTCAACAATGAGTTTCAAATAATTCAAGCTACTCAATCAATAAATCAATAAACTTGATCTAAATTAACACTAAACCTACCACCCATTTTAAACCTTTAGTCTTTTTTTTTTTGCAAATTATAATGTCACAACATAATTTGCATACACTTCTTTACTTAAAACATACATCGATTGTATTTTTTCGTATTTACTCCTTTCTTGTTATTTTTTTTACTGAGAAATATGTGTAATCTGTCCTAGCTACCGTTGACCCGTGCAAACATTCACATGATATCAAAAAGATTTTTATGGGTGGTTGTGGTACAAAACTATTTCATTACACATTTTTGCTATTGCTTTATATATTTTGTTGTATTTGTGAATGAATAATGTATTATTGGAATTAATTGTATTGCTGACTATCCAGGCGAGCTAACAGTAACCATTTCAAGCTACAGTGCTATTTTGCGTGTCAAAAATTGTAATTTCAATATTTTGCTAATAATTATTATTCTACAAATTTCGAAATATACAGGAGAAATATGGTATGCCACGTTTCTCAACAAAACTATATAAATCGAGTCATTGTTCAGTAACTATTCATGAAGGGTCACTTGACCCGCTGTGGTAGGAATAGGTATACATGAAACATCGGTTGGTTTAGTGTTAATAAAAATAATTTGGTGTCCGTTCTTCACGATTTAAGTCAAGAACGGAGCAACGGATTTAAACAGTCAGTATCAGGATTGATGCGTCTTAGTCTGCGTCAGGTTTATATGTCAAAAAAGAAATTATAAACCGCGAGTATAGATTATGTACATAAAAATAATTTCTGTGGAAACTTGAGTGTTCGAAATGATTTATATCAATATATCAATTGTGGTTGGGAAGAGAAAAAATTCCACGTGGTATGCTCGACCATTACACCCACTCATCTCCACCTATGAAACATCATACAGCACCCCCTCCTCCCCACTGGATGGTGCCTACACACTCTGGTAATGATGCTTCTTCCGCTGATAATGATAAAGTATTTATTTTTGTTACAAGTTACCTCAGAAGTACAATTCAATAAGTGCGCACTTTTGCCCCGTAGGGTGCGCACCTTTGCCCCCACTACGGGGCAAATGTACGCAATTGCCGTTTTGTATTAAAATAGTTTTTTGTCTAACTACAAACAAAACTCGAGAAATTCTTGTACTACGTTTCGAAGGTGATAAATATATAGTTACAATTTGGGAAGCAAACTGAATTTTATTTGCTTTCAAGAGTTTTTGGCACAGTTAGGTGCGCACCTTTGCCCCGCACTACTCTACTGATCGTTAGGTATTTTTTCGTGTGGATAGAAGATCATATTTGTCGAAAAATATTCTTCTATGTGTATGGTCAAATATTAACCATTACAGATGTATTTAACCTCTCTCAGCTTTGATCTCTTCTCGTTATAACTAAAAAAAATTCTACTTCAATAATCTTTAAATACAAAAGTCATAATATTGATTGCGACTATATTTCAGTTTTTCTTCAATCTAAACAGTTTAGTTTAATTTGTTCTTTTTCTTACAACAAAACATTTTCGAGCTTCAATTCGTTAATAAAAGTCTGACATACGTTTTGTACATAACTCTTGCGATACATTACAGAAATAAAAAGAAAAATCAAGATAACAAAGATAGAGGGAAATAGGAAGATAAAGTAGAAGGAGCAGAAGAAGAGGAGGATGAATGAGATGCAGAGATAGGGGAACACACAACTGACTGACATACGGGTATCTGACATGTTGTCCCTCGAAATACATCTCAGGAAGAAAAATACGAAAAGAATGAAAGAAAAAGGTGAAGATGATGATGATGGTGAAGAATAGGATGAAGAGAGGAAGGAAGCAAAAGAATAGCATGAAAAAAGAAAAGAATACGAAACCTTTATTGAACCATCAAAAGCTTGAGGAGAAGAAAATATCTTAAACAAAAAATCGAGGAAAGGGAAAGAAGACGAAAGAAAATAGGAAAAAGATAAACGATTTTGAGTTATTCGCGCCACAACTGATTGACACATCTGCATCTTCGAATACGTCCTTTAACCCTTTGTACAGTCTTCAGAATGCAACTCGGTGCTGATGCGCAACAAGATTTTTGTACCCAGTTGAACTCCCACGCTCCGAAACACAAATGAAATGTTGTGGTGTCAGCGCCGTTTTTCGGCCCAGTTTTTGAACTGAGTTTTGCGCTGAATTTTGCGCCGTATTTCTATACTGCGCGCTTGAATCTGGATTACTCTCTCTGTTGAGATATTTTTCTTCGCACAGGCGTATACGGTTCGAATGGGGATGCTCTGTTGTTTTTATGCTTTGCTTAAAACGAGCGAAAACAAAGTGGGCGCTAGGATTTGATGTGTATGTGTGTGTGTATATAGAATGAGGCGCGCATCACACAAGTGAGAAGAGATGTTTAGTAACTGAATTCTGCGCGGGGTACATTTTGCGCTGTCGTGTTTATTAATTTTGTGCACTTCGCACTAAGAGAGAATACATGTTGCTTTGAACGCGCGCTGATGAGAATTAAACTCAAGCGCAGCGCTGCGTATGTTTTCTAAAAACTGCTTTTGTATGGCCGTGGCATCTAAGTTACCCACCAAATTTTTTTTCGCGGTACTTGGAACATTATTTCAATATTTTATTTAACCAAAAACTTCTAAAGCTATCTGGCAATTCTCCAGTTTTTTTGGGCTGCTAAAAATGTACGATATTAATTTGGGAATCATTTTTATGTTACAAAACTACGATTTTAGAGCACCGCGAGAAAATTCTGTTCGTTGGAAATGCAACAAATTGATGAGTTTTTCATTGTAACAGGCCGTACAGGTCGGACTCGGTTATATACAGACTCGATTATATGTGATTCGATTATATACAATTTTGGACTCGTATATAATAGTTTGGAATAATAGTTTGGAAGAAAATATTTTTTTTTATATTTCAAATATGGCTTTCATGAAAAAATGTAATCTTTCAACGTTAATGTGAAGTTTAAGTGGCTATTACATGTACAGTGGGGTAAAAACCGTGATTTTTGAATATTTAGCTTGAATTTTCACCAGGAATTGTTTATATCGATATTGCAGTCAAATTAAGAAAGATAGAAGTTGTGCGTCAAAGAACAAATTGTAGAGCGGTTAAAGAACTTCAGTTTAATTGATAGAAACACTCTAGTTTAATGTAAAGTTTACGATAAAATTAATAATAACACACTAAACATTAATAATTATTAAGTGTTTCCCTTCCAAAATGTTATTAAAATCCACTAATTTAGTTATTCCACTAATATATCCTGTACTAAATTTTCAAATGAAAGCATCAGAATCGTCTTCCGTAGCGTACTTTCTAATGTAGAGCCAGTTTGAGGCAACAGAGTCCGAAACAAAAAAAAGTTCTATAACTCTGTCATTGTTGAAATTCGAACATGTGCGTAGGAGGATTTTTTTCATCAAATATGATCGTCTATCACCTCCTGAGAGAAGCTGGATAAATTTTTTTTTCATGTGAGAAAGGTGTTTTCTGACTTAAAGGGGATGAATCAAAAATCAAATTCCTCTTTTATTTTCAAAAAACCAAAAATACATGCAAAAAAAACAAATAAAGAAAAAATTTTTTTGACTGGATTGAACACAGGATTCGATTATATACAGCGAAAAGAAATCAAAAACTGTATATAATCGAGTCCGCGCTGTGTTTTTATATAAAAGTTATATTTTAAAATTCGTCTTCGTGTGATACTAATACTTGGTTGAGTAAAATATAATATTAGCATGGTTTCATGCTGTGGTGGCTGAGATCACTCAAACGACCAGAACGGAAAAACGGGTATGGTGGCTTAGAGCAGACAAACGACCACAAAGAGTTAAAACACATTCTAGGAGGAAAAAATAGATACATATGATGATGAATAAGAAGAATAAGCAATGTGAGGAAAAGAAAAGTACTAAAACTATTGAATTATTTCAAGCTGCTCGCGCGAAACCGTACTTAAATTTCGGATACAGAAAAACAGATTTGAATTTGAAACACAGAACATAACGCAAACAGATATATTTTATCGACGAACAATTAACGACGGTTTATTTCTGAGTCTCTGTTTTCTGATTCTATTGCTGCACACAATCAGCTGTTCTGTTTGCTAAACCGAAAGAGCGAACAAAGCCGGAATTCATAAACTCTTCTCTCCCGAGAGACATGATCGCTATGTGAGCTATTCCAGTGCTGTGTGGATCACGTTGGCTCGGGATGCTCAAAAAGTTTTATCGGCGCAAACACAAGCTTAAGGAGAAGAATAAGAAGAAGAAGAAGAAGAAAAAGAAGTTGAAAATTATAAAGGGGAAAGAGGACAAAAATACGAAGAGAATGAAATTGAAAAAGAAGAAGAAAAAAACATCGACCTGATGATGATGAAGAGAATAAGAAGAAGAAGAAGAAGAAAAATAAGAAGAAAAGTAATAAAAATAAAATGAAGAATAAGAAGTATTCGATAACAAGAACAGAAGAAAAAAAATATGACGAAGAAGAATAAAAAGCCATTATTAAACCTTATCCATTGTAAACAGAAGTAAATATGTATCTAGTGAAGGACTGAGGCGATTCGTTGAATATTCACATGGAAGCATTTGAAAATCGGGAATCTAATCTCGAAATTTCAGTCAGAAATTCACAGAGTACTGAAACTGAAACAAATGTGTTGCATCAAATTAATTGTTTTAGCCATCCCAATTGCTTCCAATATTTCCAGGTTCTTTCTATGAAAAGTAAATCCTGGTTTGCATATCACGTCCAATAACTAACGAGCGGCAGTAGCTCACGGAAGGTGCCTCGACAGGGCCTCCCCTTCGTTGAGCAGACAGGAAGGCAGGCAGGCAAGCCAACAAATGCCTGCTTGTAAAAATTCAGTCGACGAATAACTAACATGCTGCTTGCACCGAGTATCACGTAGCCCTCAAAGGTGTCGGTGCCAAATGATCGAGACAATTTCCCCCAATGCTCGGAAAATCCCGTGCACAGATCGTTGTCTGCTCCCGGTGCTGCTGAAATGCACGAGAAATGGGTGGAATGATGAAAATACGATAGGTTATTAGCATTTAAATTGAAACGTAAAACAAATTTCTGGAAATTAAATTTTTAGAACCAACAGCGCCTCACATGTGCCTCCCGAGGGCGCTGCGGCAGGGTTTGTGTTGGGTTGGGTGGCGCCGTGAAAAGGATAATTGGGAAGGTGACATATTGATTGTTTCCTGCCTCGGTTCAGTAGTCAGACTTTAACCGGCGAATACGTGCGAGAGAGCTTCAGTGTGCAGAAGAGGGTGTTGTCTTGCACTACCCCACCAGCTTCGCCAGAAGTCATCCTCTGAGGCTGATTGGCTGTTGAATTTGATTTTGCGGAAAAGGTTTTCCGCTCACGTACCACCGCACACACAGTTTCATTGATATGGAAAGAGTCACACGTGTATGAAATATTGTTTCACCCGACTCCGAAGGACACGTGAGTCATAACATCGCATATGGGGGAATTAACGGAGCTTCATGCACAGATGAAGGCTGGATAAGAACGAAACATATACAAATTAGAGTCAGCATTCGGGGGAGCTTTTGTATCTTGTGACTCGTAATTTTGACCAACTTCATGTGTGCATATCTGTGATTAATCTTTCATGGGGCGACATTTCAACAGTCATGTCCGCCTTATTCATGATAGCTTTGGCAATTTATGGACTACTGTCTATTAAAAATTCATTTCATCCATAATTCATAGTCATATTAAGATGTCATCTGTCTTTCCACTCACCAACGGAACCCAGCGAGTCTAGAACGCATTGGGGTTTCCCACAATATAATGCCGGACAGCCATCATTTTGCGAGTTCAAATTGGCACAGAAATAAAAGCTATTCGGGGACGAGCGCAGGATACGTGGCAGGAAGGAAGTCCTGCTGCTGCCGCAGAGAGTAGCACTACCGGCACCATCATTAATTTGTCATTTGCTTTCATTGGTGGCCTGTGATAGACATTACATAGATTAATATTTTTTTTTTTCATTGAATTATCATTTCCCGATACGGCCGCTGCTATTTGCATTCAGAGTGCGCACAGCGGTGGCATCCCTGGGAAACGCAGCACCCTGTGCAAACACACACCATCCGGGGATAGCCGAGTCTCGGAAATTGGCGAACCATTCCCCCACCACCACCACCGCGACAGGACGCTTTCATAATTGAAATTTTCCACTTAATTATTCATGATGAGAGTAGTATAATTATAATTCGTATCAGCGAACGTAAATCAATATACGGTTCCACATGGAAACTTTCTGGAGCCCCCGGAATCGGTCACCCATTGGTAGCAGCAGCAGTCGCCTGGCCCGGGCTGGGAGGTGCCCGAGAGCGGTGGGATACGATGAAATATTTGCATAAAATATACGATAATGCACGGGAGCGAGGGATTCGTTCATGTCATGTTTTCGATCTGTCTGAGGCTGGATTTTCCCATTCTCCCACAGGGAGGGCGGTGGGAAATGGGTTCCCGGCACAGTATTGTGTGAACGCATTTCTACGGCAAACTATTTGCTGTGTTCGGGCAAGATTTGAGTAATTTTAAGCATTTCGAAAAATCGAAGCGGAACACATTTTTAGAAGGTGTGTATAGAAAGGTGATTTGTTTTAAGAAATTCATGACGGATGATAAGTGAAATGAGTACGATATTCACAGCTTCACGAACAATCCCAGAAGTCATGCATTTTTTTATTTCAAAGCAAATTTAGTCGCTAGAACTTCCTCACCAAAAACAGGAGAAAAAATAGTCGCTCATTGTAGTGATTTGCACTTTGTGAATCCCAAACAGTTGGACCCAACAAAACATACGGTCTGTCTCACTCCTGAATCGCAAAACATCGCCAAAGAACACCCCCCGGAGGGTAGTGTTCCCAAATTGAATGATTTATGTGCACACATTCTACCCTTCAATCACAGCTCCAATGGCCTGCAGGCGTTAGTTCCATCATTTTTGCACACCAACCACACCATCTGCACACACGCACACACGCAACACATTACTTATCTCACCAGCTTTCCCAGAGCTTACATAATTTATGCTGCTCAATGCTGCCGTTCGGCTGATAAGCACTGCCTGCTGCCGCTCCAGCAGAGCCCTTTCGAGGGCGAATGCGCAGTCTAGCCAAAGTCAACATGTGTTTCGATGGAAAAGCCCTATCGCGCTGTTTTTTTCTGATTTATTTTTCTCCGCTTATTTAGGCAAAACTGAAATGTGATAAAAACGATAACCTAAACAGAGAGTGTCGTAAGACAAAAACGAAACTCCCAAAGAAAGCAAAAACTCAGAAAAAAATAAATACACAAACTACCATCCGCTCCAACGTTTGGAGCCCCCATCCAAGTCAAGCCGCAGCAAGTTTTTTCCCTATATTAAAGAGATTTTCAGCCCTAGGCTGGGGCTCATCTCTTGCCGCAGCAAGTGTGGTGGATGTAATCGACAGTTTTTTTCCCCGCGGGGCCATCGAAGGCGAGGTTGTATTCAAAACAACACTCACAGGAAGATATCGGTTTTATTATCGCGCCGAAAGCCACAAAAACCACTACTCGCTGCGCGTAGCATAAGTTTTAGGTTGCCAGCAGTAACTTCGGGAGGGATGGAGCCCGATGACTGTCCATAAGAAGTGAGACAAATTGATTTATTGCCGGGTTGGATTCTGCGAATGAGTTTCGGAAAAAAAATCACGTGCACCAAAGGTAGGGCCGCTCTGGTTCTGTCCCGTTTTCCCTGGGCAGATAGCACACATCAGCTGTTCCTGGCTACTAGAGAAGTTTTTGGCAAAGAGAGAACTTTTTTTCTGAATCGATCAGGTACATGAGGTCTTTGAAGCTTTACAGTTATTCACTATAGGTGGAAATGTAAAACGTATATTTGAACTTATGTTATTTAGGGGATTCTTAGAAAATTCAACAAAACTGAAACATTTTCAAAGGGAAATTTCAATAACAAATGCCATTTACTACTTGAGAATTAAATCTTCTTAGAGAAATACAGATTTGTTACATTCCGGCTCTTAGTTTTTGGAATATACGCTGAATGTAAAACTGGTCTCTTTAAAAATGACTTTATTCGTGAAAAAACGCAAGTGTTGGAGCCAAAAAAAATTAATCTCGTTGCATTCAATGTGCTTGTTCGAGAATTTTATATCATAAATCCATGAAATACAGATATATGATTGCTCTTTCTTAGACGGAAAGAATTTTTCTCTCTTTTTCATAAGAATAATGATTTCAAGTTTAATTGTATAAATAATGTTTTGATTTCAATATTAATGGTTTCTATGATTATTGTAATTACAAATTGCTCTAATCTTCTATACAATGCTCCTTTCCAAGGATGGCAATCATTTTATTTTTCATTTATTTATTATTTCCTATAATTTCGCTATTTTGATTAAATATGTAAAAAAACTTGCAATTTTATAACCGCCCGATATTTTTACAACAAATGAAATATATTTGAATAAACTTTTTACGAAAAAAATTGTTAGCAGCGCCCCAAATGTCTGTTTTTAGACAAATGATTTGATAATTCAAAGATTCGGGAATGTTTGTGTTTGGGTTCATGATAAGTATAATATTTTATTAAATAAAACATATCACTTGATATTTAGTAATTTAGTAAACTTAGTAATCTTTAGTAAAATCTGTGATTTAGTAATCTTAGTAACGGTAATATATACGTTTCTAAATGCAGTAGTAGAAAAAAAATTAAAAATAGAACAGTTCCATATTTTGTAAAAATCATATAAAATCAAGTGTCTCTTTGGTCTCGACGCCACAAATGACATTAAAAATTTTTTTTCAAGATTTTCTTCTAAAATGAGACATTTGGGGAGCAGTACACACTTTTTCCAAGAAAGTTCATTCAAATATCTTTTGTCTGATATAGAAAAATCGATAATCGGTCGGGTGATATAAAAGTTGCAAATTCTCAAACTCGAGTATATTTTTTTGGAATCAACAAAAAAATGAGAAAAAATAAATATCACAAGAACAAAAAACTAAGCATTTCATAGATTTTGATATTTTCTTGTGAAAAAGACTCAGGTTTCAAAAATTTTTTATAAAAAGCCAGGGCTTCTTGGGTGTCAACAACTCGAGAACCACAAAAAAAATACATTCTTGAAGATTTTGCCCAAAAGTATGCATTTGATATGTCATATGATATTTTTTCCTGGAAAGTCTACTAAAACACCTTTACTTGCACTTAAGAAATCGCAAATCAGTTATGCGGTTCGATAGTTACAAATTTTCAAAAAGAGTGTGTTGGTTTTTGTCGGTTTTCTAGACCGCCCTCGTTCTGAATGATGGACCCCAAGAATGAAATAAAAAAAATATGGGTCTCTTTTTCTTTGGAAAAGAATAAATATAGAAGATTCAATCAATATGCGAGCAATTCTTTTTTTTTCCACTGAGTTCTTTTTCATGAAATTGCTTGAAAACCATTTTCCATATGATAACTTTTAATTTGATAAACTCAAAAAACTACTACAAAAAACTCATTTCGGAAGTATGAGCACAATAAAGTACTCTTGCTGGAGGCACGGATGGCTGTACCAAAAATCAGAAATAGAGAGAGAAAGAGATTAAAATAAAGAGAGTGAGAGAGAGAGAGAGCGGTGGAGAAAAGAGGCAGAAAGAGAAGAGAAAGAAAGAAAGAGATTAAAATAAAGAGAGAGAGAGAGAGAGAGAGAGAGAGAAAGAGTGAACGGCAAAAACTGGTGGAAAATTGATTGATTTACTTTTTGTCAGGTAACGGTAATATTTGTGTTAAAGACACCAAATTTAATGCAAATAAAAGAGGAGACGAAATGTGGGTTCACGAGTACGAGACTGACATCTATCGATTGGAACAGGACCACGCCATTTTCAAATAGTTAGAAGGTGCGATTCAATGTTTCATGGGTTGTAATGGTGTCAAGAGTCAAGAGTCAAGAGTCAAGAGTCAAGAGTCAAGAGTCAAGAGTCAAGAGTCAAGAGTCAAGAGTCAAGAGTCAAGAGTCAAGAGTCAAGAGTCAAGAGTCAAGAGTCAAGAGTCAAGAGTCAAGAGTCAAGAGTCAAGAGTCAAGAGTCAAGAGTCAAGAGTCAAGAGTCAAGAGTCAAGAGTCAAGAGTCAAGAGTCAAGAGTCAAGAGTCAAGAGTCAAGAGTCAAGAGTCAAGAGTCAAGAGTCAAGAGTCAAGAGTCTAGAGTCAAGAGTCAAGAGTCAAGAGTCAAGAGTCAAGAGTCAAGAGTCAAGAGTCAAGAGTCAAGAGTCTAGAGTCAAGAGTCAAGAGTCAAGAGTCAAGAGTCAAGAGTCAAGAGTCAAGAGTCAAGAGTCAAGAGTCAAGAGTCAAGAGTCAAGAGTCAAGAGTCAAGAGTCAAGAGTCAAGAGTCAAGAGTCAAGAGTCAAGAGTCAAGAGTCAAGAGTCAAGAGTCAAGAGTCAAGAGTCAAGAGTCAAGAGTCAAGAGTCAAGAGTCAAGAGTCAAGAGTCAAGAGTCAAGAGTCAAGAGTCAAGAGTCAAGAGTCAAGAGTCAAGAGTCAAGAGTCAAGAGTCAAGAGTCAAGAGTCAAGAGTCAAGAGTCAAGAGTCAAGAGTCAAGAGTCTAGAGTCAAGAGTCAAGAGTCAAGAGTCAAGAGTCAAGAGTCTAGAGTCTAGAGTCAAGAGTCAAGAGTCAAGAGTCAAGAGTCAAGAGTCAAGAGTCAAAAGTCAAGGGTCAAGAGTCAAGAAACTCAGATAATTTTCCAAAAGCAAAAAACTGATATTCATATCACAAATTTAAAAATGTCTTATCGGATCATGTCATTTCATTTGAATTCTGACACCCAATATTACTTTAGGGGCTTAGAATGAAAGGGGTGTAAGTGATTTGATCGATTTCTCTACATCCACTCTCTCTTTTGGTCATAACTTAGCTGCAAACTCCTTCCCAGCTGTATTTGACAATGAGAAAGATATGTCAAAACCTCCTCTATCGGATTCTATAGCAACCTCAAATTGGAACGTTTTTGTAGTTGAGTTATTAACTAAAGAAAAAGTTGATAAAGAGAAATCAATCAAGTCACTTACACCCCTTGCGTTCTAAGTTCACTTATTGTTGGAACCCCAAATATTTTCATGCTTTGTACATCGATCCGCCTAACATTTATCCTGCAACTTATTGCATCATACGAGTCATTGTGTCATACCAGAGAACGTACCATACACAATACTCTACGCAACAATCGTACCAATCCCAGCTAATGACGCAAACCACTCACTGTACTCTTCTACTATTTTATCATGATCCTGATTACCGCATCCGTAAGTGTTCCAGAAAGCTCGTGTCAAGCGACGGTTCGGTTGAGGAAAAAAAAGAGCGCTTCGAATCCATAGTCCACGAGTGAACGTCACTCTACCGGGTTACGTGTAGAAAGTTGTTGAAAACACGCTTCCCATAAACTTAACCAGGCAGGGATCACGTGTTTAGTTGTCGTTAAAGCGCACACTTCGAACCGCCACCAGGCTGGCAGGCCGGCTGGCTTGGGCACCGGCAGTGGCGCTGCTGCAGTTGTTTATAAGCTGTTTACTATAATGCTAATGCGTTTTTCTGGCCACATTGCAATAAAACACAAACACATTTTCCTCCTTTCGCTTTTTTCCTGTTGCCGGTGTGGTCTCTGTAGTCATGTTATTATTGGGATAAGGATACATTATAGGCCGAAATAGCTGCTAAACGTCACCTGGACAGGGCACGGTAAACAACACGGTGTTCCAAACGGCACACTGTCGCCTGTCGAAAAACCTGCTCTTGCTCCTGCGTGCTCGGGGGTGGTGTGAGAGCGAAAGGGTGTGCGATGAGTTGTGTAACTTCCCAGCATCGGTCGGAGCCGAAAAGGTCGGAGGCGTGGGCTTACACAACCCCGCGGTAGGACGAGACGTGGCAACGAAATTGTAATTTCCCGCGGGGCTGACCACGCAATCTTACACGCATCAAAACCATGCTGCCGCGTGGTCGAGCGACCGGACCATGTGGTGGTAACGAGTGGGTTCGCTATCGCCACCGTTAGATTTTTTTTGGAGAGTACTTTAATACTTTAACATATATTTTTAATACATCTCCAAAATGTGTCGCAATTTGAGAGCAGAAATGTGCCGAAATTTGAAGGCTCTGGGGCTTGGCTTGTATGATTGCTGTCCTACGATGTAACCGCCCGTCGATATAAATTTACCATTTTATGTAAATGGCACTCGAACACGACCCATCGCACTGCCTAGAGAGACCGGGCACCGGGCGGTGAAAATGTTTTTATTTGCTGCCCGGGTCTTCCCCGGAAAGTGATATACACCGGTGATTATCGCGATTGTGATTCATAATTCATTTTTATGACCAAAGGCTTTCCGATCTATCGACGTTCCTGCGTTTAATCACGAGAGGCTAGCGTGAATTTTTAACCTTCTCGGGAGCTGGCTCCCCAAAAAATTGAACCAAACCAAGGCTCTCCGGTAAGGCGCCAACGATACTGGACGCATAGAAGGATTCCGTCTCGCTGTGTGCGTGAAAAGCTACTACTCATTAAAAAAAGAATGTTTATTAGTGTACCGATAATCCAGCAACTGGTGGTGGTATAGAGGGCGGGGAAAGTAAAGAGCTTTGGGTCGATCGGTTGGGTACTTTGATACATCTGAAATGGTATTTAGTTCTGTTAATTTTAATATTTTACAACTGCGTTCTATGTGAAATTTTCTCATATCTCAAATGAATACAAACGAATAAATAGCGTACTTTTTGAGTCAGAACCAGTTTAAGGCAAACAAAATTGGCTCAAGGAACGTTCGATAACTGTGTCACAGATGAGATTTGACCTTATGCGTAGAATGAGTTTTTCCTTCAAATATGATCCTCTATCATCTCCTGAAATATTCCGAGCCAGCTACCTAACATTCTATATTCTATGATTACCCGCACGTTGTACTCTTTCATTTCAACACACGGCGAACGAGTATGTCAGAGCAACCTGATTTAAGTTGTTTGCCAGGCAACTAGTACAGGCAAACCTTTTTTTGTGCGGTGGATAGGGACCGCACAAAAAAAATCGCATTAAAAAATCGTGCAAAACTTCACCAGCAGCTTTGAAAAATCGTGTTCGGTACACATTTTGAAAAAAACTTTTTTTGTGTGGTAGATAGGGATCGCATAAAAAAAGTTTCCCCCAAGAAAATAACTCAAATCCACGCCATTCACCGTTCAATTTCCTGTTGTTTCCCTGCTTTGCGATGGGACACTTTGCCTTTTCGTTTGCGCGTGGCTGTTTTGTGCATGTCGAAACGTGTTGCTTTTAGAAATTATGTCATGCAAAAACTTAAGAAAAAACTTAGAGCATTTGATGAGAGGAGGGGAATGATTTCAGAAGTGGATAATTGAGACGCAAGACCAGTTTGGTTTTGTTGAAAACCCCCAAGTTTCTAGTTGACAATAATACCATAAGATGTCATGGCTTGTCCGGGTTTAGAAATCACCATTTTTGAGTGGAGACATTCGAATTTTCAAGTAGTCATCATATTGTTCATTCATAATTTGGGCTTTCTTCAGAATATTGCCTTTTCTTGGGCATTTCAAAGGTAAACAGGTGAACTCAACACAGAAAAAAAATTATTTATACTATGCACGCAAGGCCACATAAACAAACTACAGCGCACCAAGCGGCTGCCATAGTAATCATGCGGATTAGCCAATATCAGAGCATCGGACAAACCATGATCACAATTAAGGTCATCGAGAAGCATTAAATACAAGATTTAGATATATAAATTTGATACAAATGGTGTGCAAGTATGATGTTTACAATATTTGTAAGTGTTATAATGCAGAAAAGGTTTGAATACGTACCAAATAATTATCTGGCGATTGATTAGAAGTTAGCTCAAATGAGGGAAGTATTAACACCAATACAAGGTGGATTTTATAAACCTATAAAACATGTGAATTCGTAAAAATATCCTATAAAACTACTGTAAATCATGACAAAGGTGCGCTGAACTAGAGCATTCAAAAAAGTGGACAAACCAAGATCATATTTTTGACTGGACAAAGTTGTCCTACATGGAAATTAACAATTTTCTTATTATATTTCCGATATTTCCTCTTATTTTTTTCATCTCATCGTTCACAATTGCGAAAACGGTGTGAATGTTTAAATTTTAAATCAGCTTAATATTTTGTATGAGAAGTATTGCTAAAAGTGTTTTTATATGAGAAGTATTGCACCGTATTGTGCCATTTGCACATATCACATTATTTATGATATTTTACTACATCGAACCAGTTTGAAAACCTCATAGGCATTAGCCTCTGGAGAAGGGTTTCCCACTCGCGCACTTATCGACGTTTCCGTCTACCTCTCTAATGCCCGTTCCACTTTTCATTAAGATTAATTACACTTTCTACACCCTGTGTTCTATTTCTTCAACTTGATAGAAACATACGGAAGGAAAGACGTTTTTTCCCAAACTATCCCCTCCGGTTCAGGTTTTCATTGGAACGTGTATCGTTTCCTATCGACGGAATGGTACCACTGTCAGACAGTGGCCGCCGGGCGAGAGTTTGGGGCTCTCCTCGTGCGCACCCAAAGGAGGAAAAATTATGAAGCATGAATAATTTAATTTCTAGCACCATACGTGCACTAAGAGCTTTGTATGATGAAATATACATACCCATATGTGGTCGTCGTCGTCGTCGTTACGCTCAGCTGTGGACGACGAACGGTGGGACACGGGATGCGATTGCGGGAACAGAATGTAAAGTTTCATATGCTAAAGAGTACCCCCGGCAATGGATCTCAACGAGGGAAGATAGTACAGCAATTTATTGGACGAGCCAAAACAACACAAAAAAAAAACTTCATGGAAGAAGTATGAAAGGGTGAAACTATCATAAACTAAAGTGCTCTTCCATTATTAAGCAGGATTTTCTTTCCAATCGTCTGGTTCTGTCAACTTAACAAAAAAGTTAAACAGGTGAATGAGAAGAATGATTATCAAACTGAGCCTGATATTTTTTCAGTTCGTTGCTCACATTGAATCAACTGTGCAAAAATGATACATTGTATGTATCGCCGCCACCATAACTGAATCCACGACTCATCCGATTCCCCGTCTGCCCGGAACGCTCCTTCCCACCGGGAAGCGCCTACCTGTTCTGGCCGATGTTATTCCGGAGCTCCGTTTCCTCACGTTTTACATGCGTGCGTGGGCGTGTGTGATGTGATGTTATGCGCCCTATTATCTCTGTTCGCTCTAGTCGACCTGTCTCGAAACGATTCGTTCACACTGACTGGCTCAGCTTTTGTTATTCAAATAACCGAGCTGCTGCTGTAGTGGTCGGGTTCCGATTCTAGCCCTCCCGGTTGTACCACCACTACCCCAGTGGTCCCAGCGTATTGAAAAATCAGACCCAGCGGCAATGGCAATGGGGTGAATGGATGGAAATGGGTAGCAGAATGTGCTGAATGCAGACAGCTATCTGCGTTATTTTTTTTCGGCGGCTTTTCACTGCCGGCTCGCTTTGGTTGGGTGCCTCCACCGAAACAGAATTCAGACACCCTGAAGGCTGGCTGACTGGCTGGCTGGCTGGATGTCTGGGAGGTACTCTATTCTAATTTTAATGTTACGCTCCTGAAAGTACGCGCGCGATATGTACGCATCATATCAACAGATTATCTTCTGCTGTAAATCACCACTCTTTTTTTTGGTATGGTTCGTGTTGGTTTGCTGTTGTTTGGATGGGGGAAAAGTTTTAACGAGTTTTTTTTCTCTCGGATTCGTGCTGAGGTTTTGAGATGGTTAGTAGAATGATAAGTGATAGGGTTCCATTGATGGGCCTTGCAGGTGTCTGCCATTTCATTTAAAGTGTTCATTTTGAAATTGTGTATTTTTCCGAATTAAAGGACGGATTGGGAATAATTCATTAAGAAACACGTTTAAGAAATGTTATGAAACATTGTGATGAAGTTCTCCGGGTTGCTTCCGCAGGTTAACTTCTTAAGTTTGACTCCTGATGTTGCACATATTTACTCTGGTAAATTATAGTAGAGCTTCCTTGAAGGTTGTTTGCCTCCAAACTTTGATCCCCATTATGGTCCAGTACAAATTGTGATTTGAAACTTATCAAATAAACTTCCTAAAAAGACCTCTTAATGGCTTTCTGCAGGTATAATTGTAAAACTTTTGCCATTTCCTGATTTCCAATTAAAACTACAATGGAAGTGTTATGTCGATAAACGGTCACATTGTTGATTAATGGCTACGTAATTATGTTGCTAGATTCGATTATTCTTCACTTTGAATCTAATTCCTAAATTAGAATAAGAATTTACTCTTCAGTGAGATTTTGGTGGCTCTGAAAAGAACCGATGGTTTGCATAGTTTTTTGGAAGCAGCTGGAGATGGTTGATTCAATCAGCTTGTCCTCGCGAGTACAATAAAAAACTGACTCTGTGTCACATTCCTCTCGTACAACTTGAGTTACCTGTAGTGTAACAAAATGAAAAAAAATCATTACATGGCGAGCATACGATAGCTCCATCGGCTATTGGATTTAGAAGAAAATGTTTATAACAAAGAATGCATTGACTACTACAAAGCTCATTCGTTTCTAAAATAAAGAGTGTCATTTATTTTTGTGCTTGAATTATAGAGGCTTTAAACATTTCAGCTCATTCACCTCGTGTCCTGAAATGATCAATTTAGCACCATCTCAGATAGTAGTGAAACGTTGTGGGTGTAAAGACATGGGTCATTTAAGCAACTTTGCATACTTGAAATATTCGAAAAATAATTAGACTACTTTCTGGAAAAAGCCAAATTTTTTTCTTAATTTTTTACAAAAAATTATAACTAAAAAACTGTGATACCTACAAAATTCTTTTCAAAGGGTGAAATGTAGGAAATTGTTTAAATTTTCACAAAAAAATTTTCGGAAAACAATCTTTAAAAAGTTATTTTAAAAAATGTTTATTAAAAATTATCAAAGAATTTTTGGAAAAACAAATTCATTGAAAAAAAAAATATTTCGGAAATTAAAATTCTTTTTTCTCGAAAACATATGCTGGAAAATGGAAAAATAGATATAAATCGCCCTTAAAATTTCCAACAAGTTTTCCATACATCGGACGATGGACACATATACATGGAAAAAGTTTTTCGAACAACAACTCTTTCATTTTTTTTCTTTGAAAAAATAGTATTAATGTTTAATTCGTAACATTTTTATGTATACTTTATCGCAATGTACATGCTCTGCTTACTTTTCTCTATTTAGAAACATGTCAAGAATATGTCGAACGTGAGAATTTACACACAAAAATGTTACGAGCATAACATTATTTTTTTTCAGGAGTCTTCATACAAAAATTACTTATATTCCAAAAACTATAAAAGGTAGAAAGTTGATGTCTTCGACAAAAGTTCATATTTAACCAAGATCTAAAACTTTGTCGAGTACACTATATCGCTATCTTGACTTTGAACAAAATTAGGATTAGTTGTAATTTTTTTTCGAAGAAAATATAAAAAAGTTGTTGTTCGAAAAACTTTTTCCCTGTAAAAGTGTCCATCTTCCGATGTATAGACGACTTGTTGGAAATTGTAAGGGCTATTCATATATATATATATATATATATATATATATATATATATATATATATATATATATATATATATATATATATATATATATATATATATATATATATATATATATATATATATATATTTCTGGGAATTTTGCAAAAATACATTTTTGAGAAAAATTAATTTTAATTTTTAAAATAAAAAAAGAATTTCAATTTTCAATTTTATTTTTCATTGTATTCGTTTAATTTTTATATATTATTGATGAAAATTCAGGCAATTTCCTGCATGTGGCCTACATTTCGTTGGTCTTAAAGTTGTTTTTAGTTAGTTTTTTTTTCAATTTAGGAAGAAACTTAAGCCTTTCAATAAGTGGTCAAAATTTTTGATTTTGAAATTCCAATTATGCGAAGTTGCTTAAATACACCCTCAAAGTTTCTCTGTGATCTGAGATTGTGAGATGGTGATAGTAAAACTAGCATGAAATTCGTTTATATATCTTTTCGATTTTGTGTATGATGATGTAGTTTAAAACAAGCAAGATGTTGCATATTGTAAGTTCCACAAAAAAAAAAAGGATTTGTTTTCTGACCTTTTGGATTGAGCACACAACGCCTAATTCCTCTTTGTTTTTCAGGAAGAGGGTCAATTATCTAGATATTATATCATGGCTTTTCTTTATGAGATTCTTTAATTTATTTCATGACTCGATTATACAAAATTTCTGCAAGCTGCACGACTATCTCTATCTATATAAAAATGTTGTGTTCTTTTGTGTACGCGCCAAAAACTCGAAAAATACGAAACCGATTGAGCTCAAAGCTGGACACAATATACATTTCACTTCGCGGAATGTTGTTACGGCATAAAAAATAGAAAAAAATGGAGAAAAATGATCTTCTATATGGCCATAGTACGTTTCTGAAATTAAGTTTCTTATGAAAATTGACCATTTCGTATTAAATATGAATTCTATGCGATGGAAACATCTTTTTCCAAGTATTTGACATAATCGTGAACTGAAATTGTGTTTCAGAATGATTTAAAATTTATCGATTTCCCTCATCTATCTCTATATATACAAAAATGTTCTGTTCGTTTGTGTACGCGTCAAAAACTCGAAAAATAATTTAAAAAAATGAATATTCAATTCAACCATGCAACTACAATGTGCCACAGCAAAGCGCGGCAGGGTACAGCTCGTATCCTATAAATGAATCAAAGTTGCGTCCGTATAACATCGCATCACTCAAGAAAAGATCGTCCGATTTCAGTTGGGTTTATTTTGTTGTGTTCGTCTCTGTTCATAGAAAAGTATTATGCCGATTTTTTTTAGGAAAACAGGATAATTTAAAGAAACAATCTCATATCTTCTAAAGCGAGAAGTTTGTTCACTTGAAATTCGCGTTGACGGCTTATTGTTTTTGAATAAATTGGTGTGAAATTGCGAGTTGGTCATCGGAAACAGTAGTTATTTCGTTGGAATCTTACTTTCTTGTGGACAATTATTCTGCATGACGTACACCGAAACCGTTAGGCTAGAAAATATCATCTCGGTATCGCTGAAACAATGAAAATCTGCTTATTTATTTGGAATCCTATCGAAATGACACACAAAAAAGTCGGTTCTATTTGTGTTTACCGACGATATTTCACAACTACTCACTGCACTCTGCGACATTATATTCATCGTTGAGCATTTGAAAAATGACAATTTTTGATTGATAAAAGACATCTAATTGAAAATAGCGTTTACTCGTGAGAACAATAGATAATTCAAGGAATCAATTTTACCACGAAATCAAATACGTATTCTATTATGTTTGATGATATTTTGAATTCTCATGGTAGGTTTTGGTGAAAAAAATAAGCAAACATGCACACAAAAAAATAGACAATTATTTGTTTATTTTGGAAAAATATTGTGCTTGCCAAGAATTTGGATTTTGTTTGATGATTATTCTTTGTTGTTTTCATGGTTTTGAACTAGAGGGCGCAATATTTTTTTTATAATTTTTCTTTGAAAGCTGAGTATTTTGTACATAACATATTCAAAAATTAGAGATGTGTTTTTTTTTCGATTTTAAGTTATAAATTTATTATAAAAAATTCAAATATTTCTTCCTTTTCCCAAAAAAAGTCTTTTTTTCGAAAAATCAAAACTTTTGAACAACTGAACCGATTTAGATGATGGTCATATCAAACTGAATCATTTAGTCTTCTTTGAGAAAATATAATATTTGCGAAAAATCTGGACTTTCGTTTTAGTACAGATCGGACTTGATTATATACAGACTAGATTATATATGATTCGATTATATACAATTTTAGACTCGATTATATACAGTTTGAAAACCCAATCTTTTTTATATTTCAAATATGACTTATTTCAACAGAAAATTAAATGGATCAGCGTTAAAGTGAAAGTTAATTGGCTATTGCGAGTACAGTGGAGTAAAAATCGTGATTTTGGTAGATTTTAGTTGAAGATTAACCAGGAGTTGTTTAAAACGATATTACAGCGAAATTAGGAAAGATAGAAGTTGGGTGTCATAGAACAAATTGTAGAGCGGTTAGAGAGCTTTAATTTGGTTGAAAAAATATTCATGTTTATTATTTATTTTTTGGATAAATTTAAGAAAAACACCTTAAAAACCACAAACTTTGAAGTTTTGCACTTCTATAATGTTACTTAAATCCACTAATTTGGAAGTTTCATAACTGTATCCTGTATAACATTTTTTTATCTTTCGAATGGAAGCAACAGACATTTCCTATGCAGCATAATTTTTGAATTAGAGCCATTTTTTAGCAAACAGGGCTCAAACCGGGGAAAAAGTTCAATAATTCTGTCATTGTTGGATTACGAACATACGCGTAAAAGAATTTTTATCATCAAATATGATCCTCTATCATCTTCTGAAATAATGAGCATATGAGAAAAGTATTTTATGACTTTAAGGGGATGAATAAAAAATTAAATTCTTCTTTTATATTAAAAAAACAAAAAAATATGAGTATAAAAAACAAATAAAAATCTTTTTTTTTTCTCGATTATATGCAGGATTGGATTATATACAGTAAAAAGAAATCGAGAACTGTATATAATCGAGTCCGCGCTGTAATTATTGTTTGTGATAGTTTATGATAGTTTATCATAAATAGAGAATTCTATATGTTTTATATGTTTTCTTGAAAGCTGAGTTTTTTTACACAATATATCAATAATCAAAGATTTATCTTTTTTCGTTTTCATTCTACGATTTTTTCAAATTTAACTTGTTTTCAGTCATCGTTTAATACACTTATGTGGCTAGACAAAATCCAAGCAAGTGTAATATTTTTTTTGCAAAATAGACTAGCTTTAATTTTATATGTCGATTATTTGAATCGATCCAATAGTTAAAAAATTATGAATTAATGAAAAGCCATTTTTGGAAGGAAAAGTAAGAAATCATTCGAAAAATCAGAACCTTCAAAAAATTCACATTGTTTATTTTTGGATATGTTATGTAAAAAACTCAGATTTCAAGGAAATATAGCGCCCTCTAGTCCAAAGCCACGAAAACAACAAAAAAAAACAAATACAATTAATAATTACGAGAACAAAATCCAAACCCTTTTTTTTTTCAATTTTCTTAAGAAGATATGGTTTAGATAGCTCACCATCAACACGAATGAACAGTCAGAAGTGCAACGAAGTATTTCAGAATCTTTACTTCTGTTTTTGCATAAAAAAAAATTGATAACTGGATAATTTGGCATCAATTCATAAAATCCGGAAGGTTATGGCATGGTTTCATGAATAGGGGCTTCTGATTCTGGACTGGTCAGCTAGTTTACCAAATCAAAAAACTGTCAGGAACTTCTGAGAAGTGATTGGACGAATAGTAGATGCAGCTTACAATCAGTATGAGTGATTTGAAGAGCTTATACGGACAGTATCCTTTGGGTAGAACGAGATACACACTACAACATGGCGCAGCATGGTCGTAACCACCCCGAATGGGTTATTTGAACTGATTGAGAACTAAAGACGACCTACGAATTAGAAACTTATCGTAATTCATGTTAAATTGGCGTTAACTTTGTAAAGGAGCGAGAGTTTTCCCATCTCGTTCTATAGTTATGAAACACTGGAATTTTAGTTTTTTGAATGTTTCGCGCCTCAACACAGCAATAAAGTTGCGTTGGTCAGTCTTCTAAATAAAGATAGTTATTGTATTCAACACTATATACTTGAATTCAACCGACTTCTTACATATCTCTGGAAACTCATAAAAAATGAGTGGTTCTATTGTTGTGAAACACGGTGTATGTTCGACAGACAGCGATTATCCGCGTGGCGACGACAAAGCCTAAACTTGATCGAATTAGCGCTCTTCCTGTAGTGGAAGTGATCCAATCACTTTCTGAATCAACCCGACTAGACGCGGATCAAGAGCTTCATGGCAATTTAATTCGATTATCCTTCGACCGTTCCCCCTCGGTTTCTGATAGCGACTTCCCTGTGATGCAAAATTTTCAGCAATGAACATTACTTACACTCCGACTGTTAAGCAAAAATGCTATTGCTGTGAAAGACGCAGCGAAATGAATCAAGCGCTCACAGTCTTTAATTCATAAAACAAATGCGCGCAACACCATAAAAACGAGCACGCAAGTTGTTTGGCTGGGATACATCAAATTAAACATTATTATGACCGTTCCCCGAGTAATAAATTTATTTAACTTCCATCATTTCTCTCTCGCCAAATTGCTCTAAATTCTAACTTGAACCATTCGCTGCATCCCGCGGACGCCCCCCCCAAAAGCCAAGCCCCTTTATTGTTCGTTCCGTAAGAGATTTACCAAAATTACCCCAACGGAAATTAGCTTCTCCAATTGCGGCGTTCGGATCAAAACGTCCCACTTGGGAGAGGTGCTGTGGCTGTGTAGTTAGCCTCGGGCGCCTCTTCTGCTTCGCGCGGTTGCTATCCTGTGCTTTTCACAGGTCATTTTTTACAGCAGCAGCATCAGCAAGGTAGCGATAGCTGAAATAATGATTTGCTGCCTCCGATGCGTCGTCGCTTCCTTCGAGCTCGAGTATCGGGAAAGCGCTGACCGGTGTGGAATGGTGATTTGTGTTGAACAAAAAAAAAAAAGTATACATAGCAGAGGAACGAACATTAATTTGAGCGCCTTAAATGTAGCGCGGGGAGCTCCGGAGCCTGGGCCTGAAATGATCATAATTTGGTGCGAGGAAAATTATCCCAATTTGAATAATATGCACCGAAGAATAATGGGTATTTGATATGATTTTTGCGTTCCACTTTATTTCGCGCCCCCTCGGGGGCAAGAAGAAATGAGAACAACTTTATCCAAGATGACGCACTTTGGTTGATACGATTCTGTTGAGACGTGAATGATGAAACAATTAGAAGATTATTTTATAGGGTTGCCTGGGTAATGAAATCTCACGCATACTTCCATTTCCACACTGGCAGCACAATGCAATGTCGCGTTAGAGGGAGGAAGCACAACATAAAACCCATCGCACGCACCGACCGTTCCACCGTAAATGAGAACGGGGTCCACACCTGCTCACGAACCCGGTTAATTACAGGAAGTCACAAGACAAAAGATCAAATTCAAGCTCAACATGCAAACTAACAAATTCTTCCGTACTTTCCGCTATCGGTCCTTCACCACGCTGGAGAAGAGCAGCTCCGGCATCGGTCACGGTCAGTCGGAGAGAATTGTTGGAAAGTTTGTCTTTTTCCTCTTTTTACTAGCAATATTTTTGGTTTTCGGCGTTCCCATCAGCGAATGTGAGTTCCCGGCGGTGCATTAATGAGCTGGAATTAATTTACGCGTACCGGCGCGGCATTGTTAAACACGCCCCCAATTGAATGAGGCGTAACGAGATACACAGCTCGGTGCGATGGGTGGAAGGGTCGCACCCCGCGCCCCGGACGTGATGGATGACAGTGGGGCACGAGAGCTTCCTGGATGTGCTGATGATTCGCTTCCAGACAGGCGGAAAATCGAACCCATTGAGGTTGAAGTTCGATTGTGCGACTTGTCTCGTAATTATCGAAACTCCGTTGAAAACATAATGACAATGGCTCCAATTACGTCACCGGCTGGATGTAATTATATGCCGCTGGAAGCATTTCTACAAAATCCGTCCCATTGGCAAACGAACAGTATCACTCGAGCATGACATCGGGGTAGATCAAAAGTTTTGCTTCATGAACTGCGCTCGTACGTGGGTAAGAATATGAGGCAAAATTGTGTTCCATTTGTAAAACAAGTTACCAAAACGACGACTTTTGTTTTTCACGTTCCGTCGCTCCCATTGCCGAATGGGAGTAAACGGCGTTGGCTTGAGAAGTCGCAGCTCACAGATGAGCCACAAGCATAAAAGTAAAATTTCCCAATCATAATCCATCAAAGCAGTATACCCAGGTCAGGCTGTGTGTGTATACGAGTAAATGTCGAACGAAACCCCATAATCATAACTTTATGTGTTCTTATGATTTCCACTCTCGAAGTCGCAACATCTTCTGCCCCCGGTCGGTGACGGCCTCGTATCCAGGCACCAACATGACTGGACCGTTTTTGGACGGGCCCTCGCCGTCTCATCACCTCGTCAATCTCCGCACCGACCGGAGAGATGCATTTTCGAGAGCGCGACGACGTTGGCGAAAATGAGTCCGAAAAAAAGCAATTTTTCATTCTTTTTAATACGAAAACAAATTAAAGGTCGTGCCATAAATATCAAAACCATTTTCGTGTAAATTGATTTTTTATGTACCTTTTTTTTGGGTTCCTCTTTCCCTTTCGCTGAGTAGTCTCCGGCTTTGCTCGGGATCATCGGTAATTTCGTTTGCGTCTTTTCCCTCTTTCGGGGTCTGCTTGAGCTTCCCTTACGCCCTGCATGCCCAGCCCTCTGATACAGCCTATATTGACTTCGTTTTGTGTCAACAGGTCCGTGAAAATTAAGTCTTCAGTTTATAGGGGCACACACACTTTCCGCTAACTTGCCCCTGAGCCCCGAGGAGGTGATTCATTTAAGTTGAAATATGACGGTAAACATGGTTTCTTGATGGCTCTTCCCCCAGCTAATGTAATGATTTCGTATGTTTGTGACTGGTTTGTTTCGTTTCGAGCAGACCAACCGGATCGGCCGGTTGGATGGTACTTTGGCTGGTGCTGTTACTACTTACTGTCCGATGGGAGTCGTCACTTAGAGGGAGCGATAAGGTTGACAGCACACTTTTGGATTATGTCACAACTGTGACGAGACGCCTCGCTATAAAACTAGATACGACGGAATCAACATATTTCAAATGATTTTACAATATTGAATTCCCGTAATTTTAAGCCATAAGGACAGGTTTGTTATGATCATATTGATTATTTTCCATGATTTGGCATCAAAGCAGTACGATTCTTGATGATTTAATGAATGGATCCGACTCTCTGACCGACTTGTTGAATGATAACGAATTTGTGGCAGTTCAAAAGGTTGCGTGTCCAGCTATGGAGAAAACGATCGTATAATCAAAACTCGGGGTCCTCAATCGAAAATCTTCTAGTGTAATTACTCGTTTAATATATGCAACCACCACTCATCAAGTGATTGAGATCCAACATCTACCAACAGGCTCTGCTCTTGATCCGCCTCGAGTCGGATTGTTTCATAAAGTGATTGAATCATTTACTTTACAGGAAAAACACTAATCAAGTTTAAGCTTTGTCGTCGCCATCGATAATCGCTGTATAGAATATAGAAGGTTGATATTTGTTAGACCTGTTCTATTGCAAATGCATAGTTGGAATCCGAAATTGATTTTCTACTTTACGAGATTAGCTATTGAAAAAAAATTAGTTCTGGATTTTTGCTTCATTTGGAAAAAAAGCGGGTACAAGTGCAACGCTTTGGCTCGGTTAGGCTCGGTTAGCTCACTGAATTTCTACGCATATCGTTCGATGATTAGGCAAAATGTACCCAACGAGGAACATTCGAGGTGCCATTATTGCTAATTGAAGAATCACACATGATTACTAAGCCAACGGCAGTCCTACGTCAACCTTGCGGTTATATCATAGGTATAACCCATCCATAGTTTTTTCATTTAAAAAAGAAATCATGTAGACAATCTAAAAAAGTGGGTCCAAGATGGTAGAACTATTTTTGACAAACTTTGTGAAACACCGAATTTTTATGAATTTTTGAAACTTCGAATTTTTGTATGTTAACAATCATTTTTTACCACAAATTATGAATAACCACAAATAATAAAAAACCTGTTCCAATCTCCTTCCAAATGCAGCTATTCTAGGGATATTTGGAAAAAACATTTCTAATTTATTGTCTTTTTCAATTTTAGTTTTTAAATTTTTATATGTAGTTTTGATTTTTTTTCAAATAAATTATAAGTAATGTAGAAAATTTAAAAAATGAGTCCAAGATGGTAAAACTATTTTTGATGAACTTTGTGGAGAATCGAATTTTTATGAATTTTCGAATTCAAATTTTTGTATGTGAACAATAATTCTTTGCCAAAAATTATGAATCCTGATGTGTTTTCAAACAAAAAAGTTCTTTTCCAATCTCCTTCTAAATGCAGCCATTGTCGAGATATTTCAAAAAATATTCATAATTTATTGTCAAATCCTACATACTCACTCACTCACTCACTCACTCACTAACTCACTCATTCACTCACTCACTCACTTACTAACTTACTCATTCATTTACTAACTTACTCACTTACTCACTTACTCACTTACTCATTCACTCACTCACTTACTCACTTACTCACTTACTCACTTACTCACTTACTAACTTACTTACTTACTCACTTACTCACTTACTCACTTACTCACTTACTCCCTTACTCACTTACTCACTTATTCACTTACTCACTTACTCACTTACTCACTTACTAACTTACTTACTTACTCACTTACTCACTTACTCACTTACTCACTTACTCACTTACTCACTTACTCACTTACTCACTTACTCACTTACTCACTTACTTACTTACTTACTCACTTATTTACTCACTCACTCACACTTCAGTGGACAGTGGACTGCGAAAAATGATGGTTTTTGTAGGATTCGATTCAACCGAATATTTTAAGCAGATGAGTGACCTCCCACAAATGCCCAAACCCCTAAAACCAAAAAATCTGGCCTTGCTAACAGTGTGAATTAAGTTCAAAGTAATGAATACCTTTCACCCGAAAGGTATATACTCACTTACTCACTTACTCACTTACTCACTTACTCACTTACTCACTTACTCACTTACTCACTTACTTACTTACTTACTCACTTATTTACTCACTCACTCACACTTCAGTGGACAGTGGACTGCGAAAAATGATGGTTTTTGTAGGATTCGATTCAACCGAATATTTTAAGCAGATGAGTGACCTCCCACAAATGCCCAAACCCCTAAAACCAAAAAATCTGGCCTTGCTAACAGTGTGAATTAAGTTCAAAGTAATGAATACCTTTCAGCCGAAATTGCACTAAAATCAGATTACGTGTTTTTGTCAAATCAAAATAAGTTTATTTGAATACAACGAAAAGGCAACGCTTGGAAAAGCAAAAAAAGCGTTCCACGTAGAATGGAGAATTCTGAAGACGAAATTTGAAAAAAATAATGGAATCATTCAGTCACTCGGGGTCCTCAATCGAAAATCTTCTAGTGTAATTACTCGTTTAATATATGCAACCACCACTCATCAAGTGATTGAGATCCAACATCTACCAACAGGCTCTGCTCTTGATCCGCCTCGAGTCGGATTGTTTCATAAAGTGATTGAATCATTTACTTTACAGGAAAAACACTAATCAAGTTTAAGCTTTGTCGTCGCCATCGATAATCGCTGTATAGAATATAGAAGGTTGATATTTGTTAGACCTGTTCTATTGCAAATGCATAGTTGGAATCCGAAATTGATTTTCTACTTTACGAGATTAGCTATTGAAAAAAAAATTAGTTCTGGATTTTTGCTTCATTTGGAAAAAAAGCGGGTACAAGTGCAACGCTTTGGCTCGGTTAGGCTCGGTTAGCTCACTGAATTTCTACGCATATCGTTCGATGATTAGGCAAAATGTACCCAACGAGGAACATTCGAGGTGCCATTATTGCTAATTGAAGAATCACACATGATTACTAAGCCAACGGCAGTCCTACGTCAACCTTGCGGTTATATCATAGGTATAACCCATCCATAGTTTTTTCATTTAAAAAAGAAATCATGTAGACAATCTAAAAAAGTGGGTCCAAGATGGTAAAACTATTTTTGACAAACTTTGTGAAACACCGAATTTTTATGAATTTTTGAAACTTCGAATTTTTGTATGTTAACAATCATTTTTTACCACAAATTATGAATAACCACAAATAATAAAAAACCTGTTCCAATCTCCTTCCAAATGCAGCTATTCTAGGGATATTTGGAAAAAACATTTCTAATTTATTGTCTTTTTCAATTTTAGTTTTTAAATTTTTATATGTAGTTTTGATTTTTTTTCAAATAAATTATAAGTAATGTAGAAAATTTAAAAAATGAGTCCAAGATGGTAAAACTATTTTTGATGAACTTTGTGGAGAATCGAATTTTTATGAATTTTCGAATTCAAATTTTTGTATGTGAACAATAATTCTTTGCCAAAAATTATGAATCCTGATGTGTTTTAAAACAAAAAAGTTCTTTTCCAATCTCCTTCTAATGCAGCCATTGTCGAGATATTTCAAAAATATTCATAATTTATTGTCAAATCCTACATACTCACTCACTCACTCACTCACTCACTAACTCACTCATTCACTCACTCACTCACTTACTAACTTACTCATTCATTTACTAACTTACTCACTTACTCACTTACTCACTTACTCATTCACTCACTCACTTACTCACTTACTCACTTACTCACTTACTCACTTACTAACTTACTTACTTACTCACTTACTCACTTACTCACTTACTCACTTACTCCCTTACTCACTTACTCACTTATTCACTTACTCACTTACTCACTTACTCACTTACTAACTTACTTACTTACTCACTTACTCACTTACTCACTTACTCACTTACTCACTTACTCACTTACTCACTTACTCACTTACTCACTTACTCACTTACTTACTTACTTACTCACTTATTTACTCACTCACTCACACTTCAGTGGACAGTGGACTGCGAAAAATGATGGTTTTTGTAGGATTCGATTCAACCGATATTTTAAGCAGATGAGTGACCTCCCACAAATGCCCAAACCCTAAAACCAAAAAATCTGGCCTTGCTAACAGTGTGAATTACGTTCAAAGTAATGAATACCTTTCACCCGAAAGGTATATACTCACTTACTCACTTACTCACTTACTCACTTACTCACTTACTCACTTACTCACTTACTCACTTACTCACTTACTCACTTACTCACTTACTCACTTACTTACTTACTTACTCACTTATTTACTCACTCACTCACACTTCAGTGGACAGTGGACTGCGAAAAATGATGGTTTTTGTAGGATTCGATTCAACCGAATATTTTAAGCAGATGAGTGACCTCCCACAAATGCCCAAACCCCTAAAACCAAAAAAATCTGGCCTTGCTAGCAGTGTGAATTAAGTTCAAAGTAATGAATACCTTTCAGCCGAAATTGCACTAAAATCAGATTACGTGTTTTTGTCAAATCAAAATAAGTTTATTTGAATACAACGAAAAGGCAACGCTTGGAAAAGCAAAAAAAGCGTTCCACGTAGAATGGAGAATTCTGAAGACGAAATTTGAAAAAATAATGGAATCATTCAGTCACATACTCATTGTAAATGCTCTATATAAATAAAAAAGAATCGCCGAATGTGTTGATAAGAGCAAAACTCGAGAAACGAATCGTCCGTTTTAGGGCTGTCCTTTATTCTATTATGTGATAACGAAAAATAAATTTTGGCGGGATGAAGTTTGCCGGTCAGATAGTTATCTATAATATCCCATTTATCGAAACTATTAACTAATTGATGTGATTGATGGTAGCGTAATAGTTTGATTTATCACTCTGAAGGAAAGATATAAAAGAGAGAAAGAGAAAGAGAAAGAGAAAGAGAAGAGAAAGAGAAAGAGAAAGAGAAAGAGAAAGAGAAAGAGAAAGAGAAAGAGAAAGAGAAAGAGAAAGAGAAAGAGAAGAGAAAGAGAAAGAGAAAGAGAAAGAGGAAGAGAAAGAGAAAGAGAAGAGAAAGAGAAAGAGAAAGAAGAGAAAGAGAAAGAGAGAAAGAGAAAGAGGAAAGAGAAAGAGAAAGAGAAAGAGAAAGAGAAAGAGAAAGAGAAAGAGAAAGAGAAAGAGAAAGAGAAAGAGAAAGAGAAAGAGAAAGAGAAAGAGAGAAGAGAAAGAGAACGAGAAAGAGAAAGAGAAAGAGAAAGAGAAGAGAAGAGAAAGAGAAAGAGAAAGAGAAAGAGAAAGAGAAAGAGAAAGAGAAAGAGAAAGAGAAAGAGAAAGAGAAGAGAAAGAGAGCTAAAAGTATCAAAATTTCACAAAAATTTAATCTTTTATTGACAAAAGCGACAGAACA